>NW_022263640.1:0-47586 GCF_002021735.2 Oncorhynchus kisutch
AAACATTGAAATGCAGAAATAAGCACTTTTCCATAAACAAGCTCTAAATCATGTTTGAAGCACTCTGGATAAAAAAATGTTTTTGTTATGTTTATTTGAGATGTTATGAAAACACTGTAGATGTTTTCAGCAAGTTAGAACATTGAAATGCAGAAATAAGCACTTTTCCATAAACAAGCTCTAAATCATGTTTGATGCACTCTGGATATCCAATTTTTGCTGTGCTGTGTCTAGTTGAGATGAAATGAACGCCGTGGACAGTTTTCAGCAAGTTGCAACATTGAAATGCAGAAATAAGCACTTTTCCATAAACAAGCTCTAAATCATGTTTGATGCACTCTGGATGTCCATTTTTGCTGTGCTGTGTCTAGGTTGAGATGAAATGAACGCCGTGGACAGTTTTCAGCAAGTTGCAACATTGAAATGCAGAAATAAGCACTTTTCCATAAACAAGCTCTAAATCATGTTTGAAGCACTCTGGATAAAAAAAGTTTTTGTTATGTTTATTTGAGATGTTATGAAACACTGTAGATTGTTTTCAGCAAGTTACAACATTGAAATGCAGAAATAAGCACTTTCCATAAACAAGCTCTAAATCATGTTTGATGCACTCTGGATATCCAATTTTGCTGTGCTGTGTCTAGGTTGAGATGAAATGAACGCCGTGGACAGTTTTCAGCAAGTTGCAACATTGAAATGCAGAAATAAGCACTTTTCCATAAACAAGCTCTAAATCATGTTTGAAGCACTCTGGATAAAAAATGTTTTGTTATGTTTATTTGAGATGTTATGAAAACACTGTAGATTGTTTTCAGCAAGTTACAACATTGAAATGCAGAAATAAGCACTTTTCCATAAACAAGCTCTAAATCATGTTTGATGCACTCTGGATATCCAATTTTTGCTGTGCTGTGCTGTGCTGTGTCTAGGTTGAGATGAAATGAACGCCGTGGACAGTTTTCAGCAAGTTGCAACATTGAAATGCAGAAATAAGCACTTTTCCATAAACAAGCTCTAAATCATGTTTGAAGCACTCTGGATAAAAAAATGTTTTTGTTATGTTTATTTGAGATGTTATGAAAACACTGTAGATTGTTTTCAGCAAGTTACAACATTGAAATGCAGAAATAAGCACTTTTCCATAAACAAGCTCTAAATCATGTTTGATGCACTCTGGATATCCAATTTTTGCTGTGCTGTGTCTAGGTTGAGATGAAATGAACGCCGTGGACAGTTTTCAGCAAGTTGCAACATTGAAATGCAGAAATAAGCACTTTTCCATAAACAAGCTCTAAATCATGTTTGATGCACTCTGGATGTCCAATTTTTGCTGTGCTGTGTCTAGGTTGAGATGAAATGAACGCCGTGGACAGTTTTCAGCAAGTTGCAACATTGAAATGCAGAAATAAGCACTTTTCCATAAACAAGCTCTAAATCATGTTTGAAGCACTCTGGATAAAAAAAGTTTTTGTTATGTTTATTTGAGATGTTATGAAAACACTGTAGATTGTTTTCAGCAAGTTAGAACATTGAAATGCAGAAATAAGCACTTTTCCATAAACAAGCTCTAAATCATGTTTGATGCACTCTGGATGTCCAATTTTTGCTGTGCTGTGTCTAGGTTGAGATGAAATGAACGCCGTGGACAGTTTTCAGCAAGTTGCAACATTGAAATGCAGAAATAAGCACTTTTCCATAAAACAAGCTCTAAATCATGTTTGATGCACTCTGGATGTCCAATTTTTGCTGTGCTGTCTTAGGTTGAGATGAAATGAACGCCGTGGACAGTTTTCAGCAAGTTGCAACATTGAAATGCAGAAATAAGCACTTTTCCATAAACAAGCTCTAAATCATGTTTGAAGCACTCTGGATAAAAAATGTTTTGTTATGTTTATTTGAGATGTTATGAAAACACTGTAGACAGTTTTCAGCAAGTTGCAACATTGAAATGCAGAAATAAGCACTTTTCCATAAACAAGCTCTAAATCATGTTTGATGCACTCTGGATGTCCAATTTTTGCTGTGCTGTGTCTAGGTTGAGATGAAATGAACGCCGTGGACAGTTTTCAGCAAGTTGCAACATTGAAATGCAGAAATAAGCACTTTTCCATAAACAAGCTCTAAATCATGTTTGAAGCACTCTGGATAAAAAAATGTTTTTGTTATGTTTATTTGAGATGTTATGAAAACACTGTAGATTGTTTTCAGCAAGTTGAACATTGAAATGCAGAAATAAGCACTTTTCCATAAACAAGCTCTAAATCATGTTTGATGCACTCTGGATATCCAATTTTGCTGTGCTGTGTCTAGGTTGAGATGAAATGAACGCCGTGGACAGTTTTCAGCAAGTTGCAACATTGAAATGCAGAAATAAGCACTTTTCCATAAACAAGCTCTAAATCATGTTTGAAGCACTCTGGATAAAAAATTGTTTTGTATGTTTATTTGAGATGTTATGAAAACACTGTAGATTGTTTTCAGCAAGTTGCAACATTGAAATGCAGAAATAAGCACTTTTCCATAAACAAGCTCTAAATCATGTTTGATGCACTCTGGATATCCAATTTTTGCTGTGCTGTGTCTAGGTTGAGATGAAATGAACGCGTGGACAGTTTTCAGCAAGTTGCAACATTGAAATGCAGAAATAAGCACTTTTCCATAAACAAGCTCTAAATCATGTTTGATGCACTCTGGATGTCCAATTTTTGCTGTGCTGTGTCTAGGTTGAGATGAAATGAACGCCGTGGACAGTTTTCAGCAAGTTGCAACATTGAAATGCAGAAATAAGCACTTTTCCATAAACAAGCTCTAAATCATGTTTGAAGCACTCTGGATAAAAAATGTTTTTGTTATGTTTATTTGAGATGTTATGAAAACACTGTAGATGTTTTCAGCAAGTTACAACATTGAAATGCAGAAATAAGCACTTTTCCATAAACAAGCTCTAAATCATGTTTGATGCACTCTGGATATCCAATTTTTGCTGTGCTGTGTCTAGGTTGAGATGAAATGAACGCCGTGGACAGTTTTCAGCAAGTTGCAACATTGAAATGCAGAAATAAGCACTTTTCCATAAACAAGCTCTAAATCATGTTTGATGCACTCTGGATAAAAAATGTTTTTGTTATGTTTATTTGAGATGTTAATGAAAACACTGTGGACAGTTTTCAGCAAGTTGCAACATTGAAATGCAGAAATAAGCACTTTTCCATAAACAAGCTCTAAATCATGTTTGATGCACTCTGGATATCCAATTTTTTGTGCTGTGTCTAGTTGAGATGAAATGAACGCCGTGGACAGTTTTCAGCAAGTTGCAACATTGAAATGCAGAAATAAGCACTTTTCCATAAACAAGCTCTAAATCATGTTTGATGCACTCTGGATGTCCAATTTTTGCTGTGCTGTGTCTAGGTGAGATGAAATGAACGCCGTGGACAGTTTTCAGCAAGTTGCAACATTGAAATGCAGAAATAAGCACTTTTCCATAAACAAGCTCTAAATCATGTTTGAAGCACTCTGGATAAAAAATGTTTTTGTTATGTTTATTTGAGATGTTATGAAAACACTGTAGATTGTTTTCAGCAAGTTGAACATTGAAATGCAGAAATAAGCACTTTTCCATAAACAAGCTCTAAATCATGTTTGATGCACTCTGGATATCCAATTTTTGCTGTGCTGTGTCTAGGTTGAGATGAAATGAACGCCGTGGACAGTTTTCAGCAAGTTGCAACATTGAAATGCAGAAATAAGCACTTTTCCATAAACAAGCTCTAAATCATGTTTGATGCACTCTGGATAAAAAATTTTTGCTGTGCTGTTCTATTTGAGATGAAATGAACGCCGTGGACAGTTTTCAGCAAGTTGCAACATTGAAATGCAGAAATAAGCACTTTTCCATAAACAAGCTCTAAATCATGTTTGAAGCACTCTGGATAAAAAATTTTTTGTGCTGTGTTATTTGAGATGAAATGAAAACCGTGGATTGTTTTCAGCAAGTTGCAACATTGAAATGCAGAAATAAGCACTTTTCCATAAACAAGCTCTAAATCATGTTTGATGCACTCTGGATGTCCAATTTTTGCTGTGCTGTGTCTAGGTTGAGATGAAATGAACGCCGTGGACAGTTTTCAGCAAGTTGCAACATTGAAATGCAGAAATAAGCACTTTTCCATAAACAAGCTCTAAATCATGTTTGAAGCACTCTGGATAAAAAAATGTTTTTGTTATGTTTATTTGAGATGTTATGAAAACACTGTAGATTGTTTTCAGCAAGTTACAACATTGAAATGCAGAAATAAGCACTTTTCCATAAACAAGCTCTAAATCATGTTTGATGCACTCTGGATATCCAATTTTTGCTGTGCTGTGTCTAGGTTGAGATGAAATGAACGCCGTGGACAGTTTTCAGCAAGTTGCAACATTGAAATGCAGAAATAAGCACTTTTCCATAAACAAGCTCTAAATCATGTTTGAAGCACTCTGGATAAAAAATGTTTTTTGTTATGTTTATTTGAGATGTTATGAAAACTGTGGACAGTTTTCAGCAAGTTGCAACATTGAAATGCAGAAATAAGCACTTTTCCATAAACAAGCTCTAAATCATGTTTGATGCACTCTGGATATCCAATTTCTAGCAGTGCTGTGTCTAGGTTGAGATGAAATGAACGCCGTGGACAGTTTTCAGTCAAGTTGCCAACATTGAAATGCAAGAATAATCACTTTTCCATAAAACAAGCTCTAAATCATGTTTGATGCCATCTGGATGTCCAATTTTGCTGTGCTGTGTCTAGGTTGAGATGAAATGAACGCCGTGGACAGTTTTCAGCAAGATGCAACATTGAAATGCAGAAATGAGCACTTTTCCATAAACAAGCTCTAAATCATGTTTGAAAGCACTCTGGATAAACAAAATGTTTTTGTTATGTTTATTTGAGATGTTATGAAAACACTGTAGATTGTTTTCAGCAAGTTAGAACATTGAAATGCATAAATAAGCACTTTTCCATAAACAAGCTCTAAATCATGTTTGATGCACTCTGGATATCCAATTTTTGCTGTGCTGTGTCTAGTTGAGATGAAATGAACACCGTGGACAGTTTTCAGCAAGTTGCAACATTGAAATGCAGAAATAAGCACTTTTCCATAAACAAGCTCTAAATCATGTTTGATGCACTCTGGATGTCCAATTTTTGCTGTGCTGTGTCTAGGTTGAGATGAAATGAACGCCGTGGACAGTTTTCAGCAAGTTGCAACATTGAAATGCAGAAATAAGCACTTTTCCATAAACAAGCTCTAAATCATGTTTGAAGCACTCTGGATAAAAAAATGTTTTTGTTATGTTTATTTGAGATGTTATGAAAACACTGTAGACTGTTTTCAGCAAGTTACAACATTGAAATGCAGAAATAAGCACTTTTCCATAAACAAGCTCTAAATCATGTTTGATGCACTCTGGATGTCCAATTTTTGCTGTGCTGTGTCTAGGTTGAGATGAAATGAACGCCGTGGACAGTTTTCAGCAAGTTGCAACATTGAAATGCAGAAATGAGCACTTTTCCATAAACAAGCTCTAAATCATGTTTGAAGCACTCTGGATAAAAAAATGTTTTTGTTATGTTTATTTGAGATGTTATGAAAACACTGTAGATTGTTTTCAGCAAGTTAGAACATTGAAATGCATAAATAAGCACTTTTCCATAAACAAGCTCTAAATCATGTTTGATGCACTCTGGATATCAAATTTTGCTGTGCTGTGTCTAGGTTGAGATGAAATGAACGCCGTGGACAGTTTTCAGCAAGTTGCAACATTGAAATGCAGAAATAAGCACTTTTCCAATAAACAAGCTCTAAATCATGTTTGAAGCACTCTGGATAAAAAAATGTTTTTGTTATGTTTATTTGAGATGTTATGAAAACACTGTAGATTGTTTTCAGCAAGTTACACCATTGAAATGCAGAAATAAGCACTTTTCCATAAACAAGCTCTAAATCATGTTTGATGCACTCTGGATATCCAATTCTAAGCAGTGCTGTGTCTAGGTTGAGATGAAATGAACGCCGTGGACAGTTTTCAGCAAGTTGGCAACATTGAAATGCAGAAATAAGCACTTTTCCATAACAAAGCTCTAAATCATGTTTGATGCACTCTGGATGTCCAATTTTTGCTGTGCTGTGTCTAGGTGAGATGAAATGAACGCCGTGGACAGTTTTCAGCAAGATGCAACATTGAAATGCAGAAATGAGCACTTTTCCATAAACAAGCTCTAAATCATGTTTGAAGCACTCTGGATAAAAAATGTTTTGTTATGTTTATTTGAGATGTTTATGAAAACACTGTAGATTGTTTTCAGCAAGTTAGAACATTGAAATGCATAAATAAGCACTTTTCCATAAACAAGCTCTAAATCATGTTTGATGCACTCTGGATATCCAATTCTAGCAGTGCTGTGTCTAGGTTGAGATGAAATGAACGCCGTGGACAGTTTTCAAGCAAGTTGCAACATTGAAATGCAGAAATAAGCACTTTTCCATAAACAAGCTCTAAATCATGTTTGATGCACTCTGGATGTCCAATTTTTGCTGTGCTGTGTCTAGGTTGAGATGAAATGAACGCCGTGGACAGTTTTCAAGCAAGTTGCAACATTGAAATGCAGAAATGAGCACTTTTCCATAAACAAGCTCTAAATCATGTTTGGAAGCACTCTGGATAAAAAAATGTTTTTGTTATGTTTATTTGAGATGTTATGAAAACACTGTAGAGTGTTTCAGCAAGTTAGAACATTGAAATGCATAAAATAAGCACTTTTCCATAAACAAGCTCTAAATCATGTTTGATGCACTCTGGATGTCCAATTTTTGCTGTGCTGTGTCTAGGTTGAGATGAAATGAACGCCGTGGACAGGTTTTCAGCAAGTTGCAACATTGAAATGCAGAAATGAAGCACTTTCCATAAACAAGCTCTAAATCATGTTTGAAGCACTCTGGATAAAAAAAATGTTTTTGTTATGTTTATTGAGATGTTATGAACAACTGTAGATTGTTTCAGCAAGTTAGAACATTGAAATGCATAAATAAGAAGCACTTTTCCATAAACAAGCTCTAAATCATGTTTGATGCACTCTGGATATCCAATTTTTGCTGTGCTGTGTCTAGGGTTGAGATGAAATGAACGCCGTGGGACAGTTTTCAGCAAGTTGCAACATTGAAATGCAGAAATAAGCACTTTTCCAATAACAAGCTCTAAATCAGTGTTTGAAGCACTCTGGATAAAAAAATGTTTTTGTTATGTTTATTTGAGATGTTATGAAAACACTGTAGATTGGTTTCAGCAAGTTACAACATTGAAATGCAGAAATAAGCACTTTTCCATAAACAAGCTCTAAATCATGTTTGATGCACTCTGGATATCCATTCTAGCAGTGCTGTGTCTAGGTTGAGATGAAATGAACGCCGTGGACAGTTTTCAGCAAGTTGCAACATTGAAATGCAGAAATAAGCACTTTTCCATAAACAAGCTCTAAATCATGTTTGATGCACTCTGGATGTCCAATTTTTGCTGTGCTGTGTCTAGGTTGAGATGAAATGAACGCCGTGGACAGTTTTCAGCAAGATGCAACATTGAAATGCAGAAATGAGCACTTTTCCATAAACAAGCTCTAAATCATGTTTGAAGCACTCTGGATAAAAAAATGTTTTGTTATGTTTATTTGAGATGTTATGAAAACACTGTAGATTGTTTTCAGCAAGTTAGAACATTGAAATGCATAAATAAGCACTTTTCCATAAACAAGCTCTAAATCATGTTTGATGCACTCTGGATATCCAATTCTAGCAGTGCTGTGTCTAGGTTGAGATGAAATGAACGCCGTGGACAGTTTTCAGCAAGTTGCAACATTGAAATGCAGAAATAAGCACTTTTCCATAAACAAGCTCTAAATCATGTTTGATGCACTCTGGATGTCCAATTTTTGCTGTGCTGTGTCTAGGTTGAGATGAAATGAACGCCGTGGACAGTTTTCAGCAAGATGCAACATTGAAATGCAGAAATGAGCACTTTTCCATAAACAAGCTCTAAATCATGTTTGAAGCACTCTGGATAAAAAATGTTTTGTTATGTTTATTTGAGATGTTATGAAAACACTGTAGATTGTTTTCAGCAAGTTAGAACATTGAAAATGCATAAATAAGCACTTTTCCATAAACAAGCTCTAAATCATGTTTGATGCACTCTGGATATCCAATTCTAGCAGTGCTGTGTCTAGGTGAGATGAAATGAACGCCGTGGACAGTTTTCAGCAAGTTGCAACATTGAAATGCAGAAATAAGCACTTTTCCATAAACAAGCTCTAAATCATGTTTGATGCACTCTGGATGTCCAATTTTTGCTGTGCTGTGTCTAGGTTGAGATGAAATGAACGCCGTGGACAGTTTTCAGCAAGTTGGCAACATTGAAATGCAGAAATGAGCACTTTTCCATAAACAAGCTCTAAATCATGTTTGAAGCACTCTGGATAAAAAAATGTTTTTGTTATGTTTATTTGAGATGTTATGAAAACACTGTAGATTGTTTTCAGCAAGTTACAACATTGAAATGCATAAATAAGCACTTTTCCATAAACAAGCTCTAAATTATGTTTGATGCACTCTGGATGTCCAATTTTTGCTGTGCTGTGTCTAGGTTGAGATGAAATGAACGCCGTGGACAGTTTTCAGCAAGTTGCAACTTGACATGCAGAAATAAGCACTTTTCCATAAACAAGCTCTAAATCATGTTTGAAGCACTCTGGATAAAAAATGTTTTTGTTATGTTTATTTGAGATGTTATGAAAACACTGTAGATTGTTTTCAGCAAGTTAGAACATTGAAATGCATAAATAAGCACTTTTCCATAAACAAGCTCTAAATCATGTTTGATGCACTCTGGATGTCCAATTTTTGCTGTGCTGTGTCTAGGTTGAGATGAAATGAACGCCGTGGACAGTTTTCAGCAAGTTGCAAACATTGAAATGCAGAAATGAGCACTTTTCCATAAACAAGCTCTAAATCATGTTTGAAGCACTCTGGATAAAAAAATGTTTTTGTTATGTTTATTTGAGATGTTATGAAAACACTGTAGATTGTTTTCAGCAAGTTAGAACATTGAAATGCATAAATAAGCACTTTTCCATAAACAAGCTCTAAATCATGTTTGATGCACTCTGGATATCCAATTTTTGCTGTGCTGTGTCTAGGTTGAGATGAAATGAACGCCGTGGACAGTTTTCAGCAAGTTGCAACATTGAAATGCAGAAATAAGCACTTTTCCAATAAACAAGCTCTAAATCATGTTTGAAGCACTCTGGATAAAAAAATGTTTTTGTTATGTTTATTTGAGATGTTATGAAAACACTGTAGATTGTTTTCAGCAAGTTACACCATTGAAATGCAGAAATAAGCACTTTTCCATAAACAAGCTCTAAATCATGTTTGATGCACTCTGGATATCCAATTCTAGCAGTGCTGTGTCTAGGTTGAGATGAAATGAACGCCGTGGACAGTTTTCAGCAAGTTGCAACATTGAAATGCAGAAATAAGCACTTTCCATAACAAGCTCTAAATCATGTTTGATGCACTCTGGATGTCCAATTTTTGCTGTGCTGTGTCTAGGTTGAGATGAAATGAACGCCGTGGACAGTTTTCAGCAAGATGCAACATTGAAATGCAGAAATGAGCACTTTTCCATAAACAAGCTCTAAATCATGTTTGAAGCACTCTGGATAAAAAAATGTTTTTGTTATGTTTATTTGAGATGTTATGAAAACACTGTAGATTGTTTTCAGCAAGTTAGAACATTGAAATGCATAAATAAGCACTTTTCCATAAACAAGCTCTAAATCATGTTTGATGCACTCTGGATATCCAATTCTAGCAGTGCTGTGTCTAGGTTGAGATGAAATGAACGCCGTGGACAGTTTTCAGCAAGTTGCAACATTGAAATGCAGAAATAAGCACTTTTCCATAAACAAGCTCTAAATCATGTTTGATGCACTCTGGATGTCCAATTTTTGCTGTGCTGTGTCTAGGTTGAGATGAAATGAACGCCGTGGACAGTTTTCAGCAAGTTGCAACATTGAAATGCAGAAATGAGCACTTTTCCATAAACAAGCTCTAAATCATGTTTGAAGCACTCTGGATAAAAAAATGTTTTGTTATGTTTATTTGAGATGTTATGAAAACACTGTAGATTGTTTTCAGCAAGTTACAACATTGAAATGCATAAATAAGCACTTTTCCATAAACAAGCTCTAAATTATGTTTGATGCACTCTGGATGTCCAATTTTTGCTGTGCTGTGTCTAGGTTGAGATGAAATGAACGCCGTGGACAGTTTTCAGCAAGTTGCAACTTGAAATGCAGAAATAAGCACTTTTCCATAAACAAGCTCTAAATCATGTGTGAAGCACTCTGGATAAAAAAATGTTTTGTTATGTTTATTTGAGATGTTATGAAAACACTGTAGATTGTTTTCAGCAAGTTAGAACATTGAAATGCATAAATAAGCACTTTTCCATAAACAAGCTCTAAATCATGTTTGATGCACTCTGGATGTCCAATTTTTGCTGTGCTGTGTCTAGGTTGAGATGAAATGAACGCCGTGGACAGTTTTCAGCAAGTTGCAACATTGAAATGCAGAAATGAGCACTTTTCCATAAACAAGCTCTAAATCATGTTTGAAGCACTCTGGATAAAAAAATGTTTTTGTTATGTTTATTTGAGATGTTATGAAAACACTGTAGATTGTTTTCAGCAAGTTACACCATTGAAATGCAGAAATAAGCACTTTTCCATAAACAAGCTCTAAATCATGTTTGATGCACTCTGGATATCCAATTCTAGCAGTGCTGTGTCTAGGTTGAGATGAAATGAACGCCGTGGACAGTTTTCAGCAAGTTGCAACATTGAATGCAGAAATAAGCACTTTTCCATAAACAAGCTCTAAATCATGTTTGATGCACTCTGGATGTCCAATTTTTGCTGTGCTGTGTCTAGGTTGAGATGAAATGAACGCCGTGGACAGTTTTCAGCAAGATGCAACATTGAAATGCAGAAATGAGCACTTTTCCATAAACAAGCTCTAAATCATGTTTGAAGCACTCTGGATAAAAAAATTTTTGTTATGTTTATTTGAGATGTTATGAAAACACTGTAGATTGTTTTCAGCAAGTTAGAACATTGAAATGCATAAATAAGCACTTTTCCATAAACAAGCTCTAAATCATGTTTGATGCACTCTGGATATCCAATTCTAGCAGTGCTGTGTCTAGGTTGAGATGAAATGAACGCCGTGGACAGTTTTCAGCAAGTTGCAACATTGAAATGCAGAAATAAGCACTTTTCCATAAACAAGCTCTAAATCATGTTTGATGCACTCTGGATGTCCAATTTTGCTGTGCTGTGTCTAGGTTGAGATGAAATGAACGCCGTGGACAGTTTTCAGCAAGTTGCAACATTGAAATGCAGAAATGAGCACTTTTCCATAAACAAGCTCTAAATCATGTTTGAAGCACTCTGGATAAAAAAATGTTTTTGTTATGTTTATTTGAGATGTTATGAAAACACTGTAGATTGTTTTCAGCAAGTTACAACATTGAAATGCAGAAATAAGCACTTTTCCATAAACAAGCTCTAAATTATGTTTGATGCACTCTGGATGTCCAATTTTTGCTGTGCTGTGTCTAGGTTGAGATGAAATGAACGCCGTGGACAGTTTTCAGCAAGTTGCAACTTGAAATGCAGAAATAAGCACTTTTCCATAAACAAGCTCTAAATCATGTTTGAAGCACTCTGGATAAAAAAATGTTTTTGTTATGTTTATTTGAGATGTTATGAAAACACTGTAGATTGTTTTCAGCAAGTTAGAACATTGAAATGCATAAATAAGCACTTTTCCATAAACAAGCTCTAAATCATGTTTGATGCACTCTGGATATCCAATTCTAGCAGTGCTGTGTCTAGGTTGAGATGAAATGAACGCCGTGGACAGTTTTCAGCAAGTTGCAACATTGAAATGCAGAAATAAGCACTTTTCCATAAACAAGCTCTAAATCATGTTTGATGCACTCTGGATGTCCAATTTTTGCTGTGCTGTGTCTAGGTTGAGATGAAATGAACGCCGTGGACAGTTTTCAGCAAGATGCAACATTGAAATGCAGAAATGAGCACTTTTCCATAAACAAGCTCTAAATCATGTTTGAAGCACTCTGGATAAAAAAATGTTTTTGTTATGTTTATTTGAGATGTTATGAAAACACTGTAGATTGTTTTCAGCAAGTTAGAACATTGAAATGCATAAATAAGCACTTTTCCATAAACAAGCTCTAAATCATGTTTGATGCACTCTGGATATCCAATTTTTGCTGTGCTGTGTCTAGGTTGAGATGAAATGAACGCCGTGGACAGTTTTCAGCAAGTTGCAACATTGAAATGCAGAAATAAGCACTTTTCCAATAAACAAGCTCTAAATCATGTTTGAAGCACTCTGGATAAAAAATGTTTTTGTTATGTTTATTTGAGATGTTATGAAAACACTGTAGATTGTTTTCAGCAAGTTACAACATTGAAATGCAGAAATAAGCACTTTTCCATAAACAAGCTCTAAATCATGTTTGATGCACTCTGGATATCCAATTCTAGCAGTGCTGTGTCTAGGTTGAGATGAAATGAACGCCGTGGACAGTTTTCAGCAAGTTGCAACATTGAAATGCAGAAATGAGCACTTTCCATAAACAAGCTCTAAATCATGTTTGAAGCACTCTGGATAAAAAAATGTTTTTGTTATGTTTATTTGAGATGTTATGAAAACACTGTAGATTGTTTTCAGCAAGTTAGAACATTGAAATGCATAAATAAGCACTTTTCCATAAACAAGCTCTAAATCATGTTTGATGCACTCTGGATATCCAATTTTTGCTGTGCTGTGTCTAGGTTGAGATGAAATGAACGCCGTGGACAGTTTTCAGCAAGATGCAACATTGAAATGCAGAAATGAGCACTTTTCCATAACAAGCTCTAAATCATGTTTGAAGCACTCTGGATAATAAAATGTTTTTGTTATGTTTATTTGAGTTGTTATGAAAACACTGTAGATTGTTTTCAGCAAGTTAGAACATTGAAATGCATAAATAAGCACTTTTCCATAAACAAGCTCTAAATCATGTTTGATGCACTCTGGATATCCAATTCTAGCAGTGCTGTGTCTAGGTTGAGATGAAATGAACGCCGTGGACAGTTTTCAGCAAGTTGCAACATTGAAATGCAGAAATAAGCACTTTTCCATAAACAAGCTCTAAATCATGTTTGATGCACTCTGGATATCCAATTTTGCTGTGCTGTGTCTAGGTTGAGATGAAATGAACGCCGTGGACAGTTTTCAGCAAGTTGCAACATTGAAATGCAGAAATAAGCACTTTTCCATAAACAAGCTCTAAATCATGTTTGAAGCACTCTGGATAAAAAAATGTTTTTGTTATGTTTATTTGAGATGTTATGAAAACACTGTAGATTGTTTTCAGCAAGTTAGAACATTGAAATGCATAAATAAGCACTTTTCCATAAACAAGCTCTAAATCATGTTTGATGCACTCTGGATATCCAATTCTAGCAGTGCTGTGTCTAGGTTGAGATGAAATGAACGCCGTGGACAGTTTTCAGCAAGTTGCAACATTGAAATGCAGAAATATGCACTTTTCCATAAACAAGCTCTAAATCATGTTTGATGCACTCTGGATATCCAATTTTTGCTGTGCTGTGTCTAGGTTGAGATGAAATGAACGCCGTGGACAGTTTTCAGCAAGTTGCAACATTGAAATGCAGAAATAAGCACTTTTCCATAAACAAGCTCTAAATCATGTTTGAAGCACTCTGGATAAAAAATGTTTTTGTTATGTTTATTTGAGATGTTATGAAAACACTGTAGATTGTTTTCAGCAAGTTAGAACATTGAAATGCATAAATAAGCACTTTTCCATAAACAAGCTCTAAATCATGTTTGATGCACTCTGGATATCCAATTTTTGCTGTGCTGTGTCTAGGTTGAGATGAAATGAACGCCGTGGACAGTTTTCAGCAAGTTGCAACATTGAAATGCAGAAATAAGCACTTTTCCAATAAACAAGCTCTAAATCATGTTTGAAGCACTCTGGATAAAAAAATGTTTTTGTTATGTTTATTTGAGATGTTATGAAAACACTGTAGATTGTTTTCAGCAAGTTACAACATTGAAATGCAGAAATAAGCACTTTTCCATAAACAAGCTCTAAATCATGTTTGATGCACTCTGGATATCCAATTCTAGCAGTGCTGTGTCTAGGTTGAGATGAAATGAACGCCGTGGACAGTTTTCAGCAAGTTGCAACATTGAAATGCAGAAATAAGCACTTTTCCATAAACAAGCTCTAAATCATGTTTGATGCACTCTGGATGTCCAATTTTTGCTGTGCTGTGTCTAGGTTGAGATGAAATGAACGCCGTGGACAGTTTTCAGCAAGATGCAACATTGAAATGCAGAAATGAGCACTTTTCCATAAACAAGCTCTAAATCATGTTTGAAGCACTCTGGATAAAAAAATGTTTTTGTTATGTTTATTTGAGATGTTATGAAAACACTGTAGATTGTTTTCAGCAAGTTAGAACATTGAAATGCATAAATAAGCACTTTTCCATAAACAAGCTCTAAATCATGTTTGATGCACTCTGGATATCCAATTCTAGCAGTGCTGTGTCTAGGTTGAGATGAAATGAACGCCGTGGACAGTTTTCAGCAAGTTGCAACATTGAAATGCAGAAATAAGCACTTTTCCATAAACAAGCTCTAAATCATGTTTGATGCACTCTGGATGTCCAATTTTTGCTGTGCTGTGTCTAGGTTGAGATGAAATGAACGCCGTGGACAGTTTTCAGCAAGTTGAAACTTGAAATGCAGAAATAAGCACTTTTCCATAAACAAGCTCTAAATCATGTTTGATGCACTCTGGATATCCAATTTTTGCTGTGCTGTGTCTAGGTTGAGATGAAATGAACGCCGTGGACAGTTTTCAGCAAGTAGCAACATTGAAATGCAGAAATAAGCACTTTTCCATAAACAAGCTCTAAATCATGTTTGAAGAACTCTGGATAAAAAAATGTTTTTGTTATGTTTATTTGAGATGTTATGAAAACACTGTAGATTGTTTTCAGCAAGTTACAACATTGAAATGCAGAAATAAGCAGTTTTCCATAAACAAGCTCTAAATCATGTTTGATGCACTCTGGATGTCCAATTTTTGCTGTGCTGTGTCTAGGTTGAGATGAAATGAACGCCGTGGACAGTTTTCAGCAAGTTGCAACATTGAAATGCAGAAATGAGCACTTTTCCATAAACAAGCTCTAAATCATGTTTGATGCACTCTGGATATCCAATTTTTGCTGTGCTGTGTCTAGGTTGAGATGAAATGAACGCCGTGGACAGTTTTCAGCAAGTAGCAACATTGAAATGCAGAAATAAGCACTTTTCCATAAACAAGCTCTAAATCATGTTTGAAGCACTCTGGATAAAAAAATGTTTTTGTTATGTTTATTTGAGATGTTATGAAAACACTGTAGATTGTTTTCAGCAAGTTACAACATTGAAATGCAGAAATAAGCAGTTTTCCATAAACAAGCTCTAAATCATGTTTGATGCACTCTGGATGTCCAATTTTTGCTGTGCTGTGTCTAGGTTGAGATGAAATGAACGCCGTGGACAGTTTTCAGCAAGTTGCAACATTGAAATGCAGAAATGAGCACTTTTCCATAAACAAGCTCTAAATCATGTTAGAAGCACTCTGGATAAAAAAATGTTTTTGTTATGTTTATTTGAGATGTTATGAAAACACTGTAGATTGTTTTCAGCAAGTTACAACATTGAAATGCAGAAATAAGCACTTTTCCATAAACAAGCTCTAAATTATGTTTGATGCACTCTGGATGTCCAATTTTTGCTGTGCTGTGTCTAGGTTGAGATGAAATGAACGCCGTGGACAGTTTTCAGCAAGTTGCAACTTGAAATGCAGAAATAAGCACTTTTCCATAAACAAGCTCTAAATCATGTTTGAAGCACTCTGGATAAAAAAATGTTTTTGTTATGTTTATTTGAGATGTTATGAAAACACTGTAGATTGTTTTCAGCAAGTTACAACATTGAAATGCAGAAATAAGCACTTTTCCATAAACAAGCTCTAAATTATGTTTGATGCACTCTGGATGTCCAATTTTTGCTGTGCTGTGTCTAGGTTGAGATGAAATGAACGCCGTGGACAGTTTTCAGCAAGTTGCAACTTGAAATGCAGAAATAAGCACTTTTCCATAAACAAGCTCTAAATCATGTTTGAAGCACTCTGGATAAAAAAATGTTTTTGTTATGTTTATTTGAGATGTTATGAAAACACTGTAGATTGTTTTCAGCAAGTTAGAACATTGAAATGCATAAATAAGCACTTTTCCATAAACAAGCTCTAAATCATGTTTGATGCACTCTGGATGTCCAATTTTTGCTGTGCTGTGTCTAGGTTGAGATGAAATGAACGCCGTGGACAGTTTTCAGCAAGTTGCAACATTGAAATGCAGAAATGAGCACTTTTCCATAAACAAGCTCTAAATCATGTTTGAAGCACTCTGGATAAAAAAATGTTTTTGTTATGTTTATTTGAGATGTTATGAAAACACTGTAGATTGTTTTCAGCAAGTTAGAACATTGAAATGCATAAATAAGCACTTTTCCATAAACAAGCTCTAAATCATGTTTGATGCACTCTGGATATCCAATTCTAGCAGTGCTGTGTCTAGGTTGAGATGAAATGAACGCCGTGGACAGTTTTCAGCAAGTTGCAACATTGAAATGCAGAAATAAGCACTTTTCCATAAACAAGCTCTAAATCATGTTTGATGCACTCTGGATGTCCAATTTTTGCTGTGCTGTGTCTAGGTTGAGATGAAATGAACGCCGTGGACAGTTTTCAGCAAGATGCAACATTGAAATGCAGAAATGAGCACTTTTCCATAAACAAGCTCTAAATCATGTTTGAAGCACTCTGGATAAAAAAATGTTTTTGTTATGTTTATTTGAGATGTTATGAAAACACTGTAGATTGTTTTCAGCAAGTTAGAACATTGAAATGCATAAATAAGCACTTTTCCATAAACAAGCTCTAAATCATGTTTGATGCACTCTGGATATCCAATTCTAGCAGTGCTGTGTCTAGGTTGAGATGAAATGAACGCCGTGGACAGTTTTCAGCAAGTTGCAACATTGAAATGCAGAAATAAGCACTTTTCCATAAACAAGCTCTAAATCATGTTTGATGCACTCTGGATGTCCAATTTTTGCTGTGCTGTGTCTAGGTTGAGATGAAATGAACGCCGTGGACAGTTTTCAGCAAGATGCAACATTGAAATGCAGAAATGAGCACTTTTCCATAAACAAGCTCTAAATCATGTTTGAAGCACTCTGGATAAAAAAATGTTTTTGTTATGTTTATTTGAGATGTTATGAAAACACTGTAGATTGTTTTCAGCAAGTTAGAACATTGAAATGCATAAATAAGCACTTTTCCATAAACAAGCTCTAAATCATGTTTGATGCACTCTGGATATCCAATTCTAGCAGTGCTGTGTCTAGGTTGAGATGAAATGAACGCCGTGGACAGTTTTCAGCAAGTTGCAACATTGAAATGCAGAAATATGCACTTTTCCATAAACAAGCTCTAAATCATGTTTGATGCACTCTGGATATCCAATTTTTGCTGTGCTGTGTCTAGGTTGAGATGAAATGAACGCCGTGGACAGTTTTCAGCAAGTTGCAACATTGAAATGCAGAAATAAGCACTTTTCCATAAACAAGCTCTAAATCATGTTTGAAGCACTCTGGATAAAAAAATGTTTTTGTTATGTTTATTTGAGATGTTATGAAAACACTGTAGATTGTTTTCAGCAAGTTAGAACATTGAAATGCATAAATAAGCACTTTTCCATAAACAAGCTCTAAATCATGTTTGATGCACTCTGGATATCCAATTTTTGCTGTGCTGTGTCTAGGTTGAGATGAAATGAACGCCGTGGACAGTTTTCAGCAAGTTGCAACATTGAAATGCAGAAATAAGCACTTTTCCAATAAACAAGCTCTAAATCATGTTTGAAGCACTCTGGATAAAAAAATGTTTTTGTTATGTTTATTTGAGATGTTATGAAAACACTGTAGATTGTTTTCAGCAAGTTACAACATTGAAATGCAGAAATAAGCACTTTTCCATAAACAAGCTCTAAATCATGTTTGATGCACTCTGGATATCCAATTCTAGCAGTGCTGTGTCTAGGTTGAGATGAAATGAACGCCGTGGACAGTTTTCAGCAAGTTGCAACATTGAAATGCAGAAATAAGCACTTTTCCATAAACAAGCTCTAAATCATGTTTGATGCACTCTGGATGTCCAATTTTTGCTGTGCTGTGTCTAGGTTGAGATGAAATGAACGCCGTGGACAGTTTTCAGCAAGATGCAACATTGAAATGCAGAAATGAGCACTTTTCCATAAACAAGCTCTAAATCATGTTTGAAGCACTCTGGATAAAAAAATGTTTTTGTTATGTTTATTTGAGATGTTATGAAAACACTGTAGATTGTTTTCAGCAAGTTAGAACATTGAAATGCATAAATAAGCACTTTTCCATAAACAAGCTCTAAATCATGTTTGATGCACTCTGGATATCCAATTCTAGCAGTGCTGTGTCTAGGTTGAGATGAAATGAACGCCGTGGACAGTTTTCAGCAAGTTGCAACATTGAAATGCAGAAATAAGCACTTTTCCATAAACAAGCTCTAAATCATGTTTGATGCACTCTGGATGTCCAATTTTTGCTGTGCTGTGTCTAGGTTGAGATGAAATGAACGCCGTGGACAGTTTTCAGCAAGTTGAAACTTGAAATGCAGAAATAAGCACTTTTCCATAAACAAGCTCTAAATCATGTTTGATGCACTCTGGATATCCAATTTTTGCTGTGCTGTGTCTAGGTTGAGATGAAATGAACGCCGTGGACAGTTTTCAGCAAGTAGCAACATTGAAATGCAGAAATAAGCACTTTTCCATAAACAAGCTCTAAATCATGTTTGAAGAACTCTGGATAAAAAAATGTTTTTGTTATGTTTATTTGAGATGTTATGAAAACACTGTAGATTGTTTTCAGCAAGTTACAACATTGAAATGCAGAAATAAGCAGTTTTCCATAAACAAGCTCTAAATCATGTTTGATGCACTCTGGATGTCCAATTTTTGCTGTGCTGTGTCTAGGTTGAGATGAAATGAACGCCGTGGACAGTTTTCAGCAAGTTGCAACATTGAAATGCAGAAATGAGCACTTTTCCATAAACAAGCTCTAAATCATGTTTGATGCACTCTGGATATCCAATTTTTGCTGTGCTGTGTCTAGGTTGAGATGAAATGAACGCCGTGGACAGTTTTCAGCAAGTAGCAACATTGAAATGCAGAAATAAGCACTTTTCCATAAACAAGCTCTAAATCATGTTTGAAGCACTCTGGATAAAAAAATGTTTTTGTTATGTTTATTTGAGATGTTATGAAAACACTGTAGATTGTTTTCAGCAAGTTACAACATTGAAATGCAGAAATAAGCAGTTTTCCATAAACAAGCTCTAAATCATGTTTGATGCACTCTGGATGTCCAATTTTTGCTGTGCTGTGTCTAGGTTGAGATGAAATGAACGCCGTGGACAGTTTTCAGCAAGTTGCAACATTGAAATGCAGAAATGAGCACTTTTCCATAAACAAGCTCTAAATCATGTTAGAAGCACTCTGGATAAAAAAATGTTTTTGTTATGTTTATTTGAGATGTTATGAAAACACTGTAGATTGTTTTCAGCAAGTTACAACATTGAAATGCAGAAATAAGCACTTTTCCATAAACAAGCTCTAAATTATGTTTGATGCACTCTGGATGTCCAATTTTTGCTGTGCTGTGTCTAGGTTGAGATGAAATGAACGCCGTGGACAGTTTTCAGCAAGTTGCAACTTGAAATGCAGAAATAAGCACTTTTCCATAAACAAGCTCTAAATCATGTTTGAAGCACTCTGGATAAAAAAATGTTTTTGTTATGTTTATTTGAGATGTTATGAAAACACTGTAGATTGTTTTCAGCAAGTTACAACATTGAAATGCAGAAATAAGCACTTTTCCATAAACAAGCTCTAAATTATGTTTGATGCACTCTGGATGTCCAATTTTTGCTGTGCTGTGTCTAGGTTGAGATGAAATGAACGCCGTGGACAGTTTTCAGCAAGTTGCAACTTGAAATGCAGAAATAAGCACTTTTCCATAAACAAGCTCTAAATCATGTTTGAAGCACTCTGGATAAAAAAATGTTTTTGTTATGTTTATTTGAGATGTTATGAAAACACTGTAGATTGTTTTCAGCAAGTTAGAACATTGAAATGCATAAATAAGCACTTTTCCATAAACAAGCTCTAAATCATGTTTGATGCACTCTGGATGTCCAATTTTTGCTGTGCTGTGTCTAGGTTGAGATGAAATGAACGCCGTGGACAGTTTTCAGCAAGTTGCAACATTGAAATGCAGAAATGAGCACTTTTCCATAAACAAGCTCTAAATCATGTTTGAAGCACTCTGGATAAAAAATGTTTTTGTTATGTTTATTTGAGATGTTATGAAAACACTGTAGATTGTTTTCAGCAAGTTAGAACATTGAAATGCATAAATAAGCACTTTTCCATAAACAAGCTCTAAATCATGTTTGATGCACTCTGGATATCCAATTCTAGCAGTGCTGTGTCTAGGTTGAGATGAAATGAACGCCGTGGACAGTTTTCAGCAAGTTGCAACATTGAAATGCAGAAATAAGCACTTTTCCATAAACAAGCTCTAAATCATGTTTGATGCACTCTGGATGTCCAATTTTTGCTGTGCTGTGTCTAGGTTGAGATGAAATGAACGCCGTGGACAGTTTTCAGCAAGATGCAACATTGAAATGCAGAAATGAGCACTTTTCCATAAACAAGCTCTAAATCATGTTTGAAGCACTCTGGATAAAAAAATGTTTTTGTTATGTTTATTTGAGATGTTATGAAAACACTGTAGATTGTTTTCAGCAAGTTAGAACATTGAAATGCATAAATAAGCACTTTTCCATAAACAAGCTCTAAATCATGTTTGATGCACTCTGGATATCCAATTCTAGCAGTGCTGTGTCTAGGTTGAGATGAAATGAACGCCGTGGACAGTTTTCAGCAAGTTGCAACATTGAAATGCAGAAATAAGCACTTTTCCATAAACAAGCTCTAAATCATGTTTGATGCACTCTGGATGTCCAATTTTTGCTGTGCTGTGTCTAGGTTGAGATGAAATGAACGCCGTGGACAGTTTTCAGCAAGATGCAACATTGAAATGCAGAAATGAGCACTTTTCCATAAACAAGCTCTAAATCATGTTTGAAGCACTCTGGATAAAAAAATGTTTTTGTTATGTTTATTTGAGATGTTATGAAAACACTGTAGATTGTTTTCAGCAAGTTAGAACATTGAAATGCATAAATAAGCACTTTTCCATAAACAAGCTCTAAATCATGTTTGATGCACTCTGGATATCCAATTCTAGCAGTGCTGTGTCTAGGTTGAGATGAAATGAACGCCGTGGACAGTTTTCAGCAAGTTGCAACATTGAAATGCAGAAATAAGCACTTTTCCATAAACAAGCTCTAAATCATGTTTGATGCACTCTGGATGTCCAATTTTTGCTGTGCTGTGTCTAGGTTGAGATGAAATGAACGCCGTGGACAGTTTTCAGCAAGTTGAAACTTGAAATGCAGAAATAAGCACTTTTCCATAAACAAGCTCTAAATCATGTTTGAAGCACTCTGGATAAAAAAATGTTTTTGTTATGTTTATTTGAGATGTTATGAAAACACTGTAGATTGTTTTCAGCAAGTTAGAACATTGAAATGCATAAATAAGCACTTTTCCATAAACAAGCTCTAAATCATGTTTGATGCACTCTGGATATCCAATTTTTGCTGTGCTGTGTCTAGGTTGAGATGAAATGAACGCCGTGGACAGTTTTCAGCAAGTTGCAACATTGAAATGCAGAAATAAGCACTTTTCCAATAAACAAGCTCTAAATCATGTTTGAAGCACTCTGGATAAAAAAATGTTTTTGTTATGTTTATTTGAGATGTTATGAAAACACTGTAGATTGTTTTCAGCAAGTTAGAACATTGAAATGCATAAATAAGCACTTTTCCATAAACAAGCTCTAAATCATGTTTGATGCACTCTGGATATCCAATTTTTGCTGTGCTGTGTCTAGGTTGAGATGAAATGAACGCCGTGGACAGTTTTCAGCAAGTTGCAACATTGAAATGCAGAAATAAGCACTTTTCCAATAAACAAGCTCTAAATCATGTTTGAAGCACTCTGGATAAAAAATGTTTTTGTTATGTTTATTTGAGATGTTATGAAAACACTGTAGATTGTTTTCAGCAAGTTACAACATTGAAATGCAGAAATAAGCACTTTTCCATAAACAAGCTCTAAATCATGTTTGATGCACTCTGGATATCCAATTCTAGCAGTGCTGTGTCTAGGTTGAGATGAAATGAACGCCGTGGACAGTTTTCAGCAAGTTGCAACATTGAAATGCAGAAATAAGCACTTTTCCATAAACAAGCTTTAAATCATGTTTGATGCACTCTGGATGTCCAATTTTTGCTGTGCTGTGTCTAGGTTGAGATGAAATGAACGCCGTGGACAGTTTTCAGCAAGATGCAACATTGAAATGCAGAAATGAGCACTTTTCCATAAACAAGCTCTAAATCATGTTTGAAGCACTCTGGATAAAAAAATGTTTTTGTTATGTTTATTTGAGATGTTATGAAAACACTGTAGATTGTTTTCAGCAAGTTAGAACATTGAAATGCATAAATAAGCACTTTTCCATAAACAAGCTCTAAATCATGTTTGATGCACTCTGGATGTCCAATTTTTGCTGTGCTGTGTCTAGGTTGAGATGAAATGAACGCCGTGGACAGTTTTCAGCAAGTTGCAACTTGAAATGCAGAAATAAGCACTTTTCCATAAACAAGCTCTAAATCATGTTTGATGCACTCTGGATATCCAATTTTTGCTGTGCTGTGTCTAGGTTGAGATGAAATGAACGCCGTGGACAGTTTTCAGCAGGTTGCAACATTGAAATGCAGAAATAAGCACTTTTCCAATAAACAAGCTCTAAATCATGTTTGAAGCACTCTGGATAAAAAAATGTTTTTGTTATGTTTATTTGAGATGTTATGAAAACACTGTAGATTGTTTTCAGCAAGTTACAACATTGAAATGCAGAAATAAGCAGTTTTCCATAAACAAGCTCTAAATCATGTTTGATGCACTCTGGATGTCCAATTTTTGCTGTGCTGTGTCTAGGTTGAGATGAAATGAACGCCGTGGACAGTTTTCAGCAAGTTGCAACATTGAAATGCAGAAATGAGCACTTTTCCATAAACAAGCTCTAAATCATGTTTGAAGCACTCTGGATAAAAAATGTTTTTGTTATGTTTATTTGAGATGTTATGAAAACACTGTAGATTGTTTTCAGCAAGTTACAACATTGAAATGCAGAAATAAGCACTTTTCCATAAACAAGCTCTAAATCATGTTTGATGCACTCTGGATATCCAATTTTTGCTGTGCTATCTATTTGAGACGAAATGGACATTGTGGACAGTTTTCAGCAAGTTGCAACATTGAAATACAGAAGTAACTTTTTTTCATAAACAAGCTCTAAATCATGTTTGATGCACTCTGGATGTCCAATTGTGGCTGTGCTATCTATTTGAGATGAAATGAACACTGTGTCCAGTTTTCAGCAAGTTGCAACATTGAAATACAGAAGATTTTTTTTTTTCATAAACAAGCTCTAAATCATGTTTGATGCACTCTGGATGTCCAATTGTGGCTGTGCTATCTATTTGAGATGAAATGAACACTGTGTCCAGTTTTCAGCAAGTTGCAACATTGAAATACAGAAAGAAAAAAAATTCCATAAACAAGCTCTAAATCATGTTTGATGCACTCTGGATGTCCAATTTTTGCTGAGCTATCTTTTGAGAAGAAATTAACATTGTGGACAGTTTTCAACAAGTTGCAACATTGAAATACAGAAAAAAATTGTTTTCCATAAACAAGCTCTAAATCATGTTTGATGCACTCTGGATGTCCAATTTTTGCTGTGCTATCTATTTGAGATGAAATGGACATTGTGGACAGTTTTCAGCAAGTTGCAACATTGAAATACAGAAGTAACTTTTTTTCATAAACAAGCTCTAAATCATGTTTGATGCACTCTGGATGTCCAATTTTTGCTGAGCTTTCTTTTAGAGAAGAAGTTAACATTGTGGACAGTTTTCAGCAAGTTGCAACATTGAAATGCAGAAGTAACTTTTTTTCATAAACAAGCTCTAAATCATGTTTGATGCACTCTGGATGTCCAATTGTGGCTGTGCTATCTATTTGAGATGAAATGAACACTGTGTCCAGTTTTCAGCAAGTTGCAACATATAAATGCAGAAAAACATTTTTTTCCATAAACAAGCTCTAAATCATGTTTGATGCAATCTGGATGTCCAATTTTTGCTGTGCTATCTTTTTGAGAAGAAATTAACATTGTGGCCAGTTTTCAGCAAGTTGCAACATTGAAATACAGAAAAAAATTGTTTTCCATAAACAAGCTCTAAATCATGTTTGATGCACTCTGGATGTCCAATTTTGCTGTGCTATCTATTTGAGATGAAATGGACATTGTGGACAGTTTTCAGCAAGTTGCAACATTGAAATACAGAAGTAACTTTTTTTCATAAACAAGCTCTAAATCATGTTTGATGCACTCTGGATGTCCAATTTTTGCTGAGCTTTCTTTTAGAGAAGAAGTTAACATTGTGGACAGTTTTCAGCAAGTTGCAACATTGAAATGCAGAAGTAACTTTTTTTCATAAACAAGCTCTAAATCATGTTTGATGCACTCTGGATGTCCAATTGTGGCTGTGCTATCTATTTGAGATGAAATGAACACTGTGTCCAGTTTTCAGCAAGTTGCAACATATAAATGCAGAAAAACATTTTTTTCCATAAACAAGCTCTAAATCATGTTTGATGCAATCTGGATGTCCAATTTTTGCTGTGCTATCTTTTTGAGAAGAAATTAACATTGTGGCCAGTTTTCAGCAAGTTGCAACATTGAAATACAGAAAAAACGTGATTTTCCATAAACAAGCTCTAAATCATGTTTGATGCACTCTGGATGTCCAATTTTTGCTGTGCTATCTATTTGAGACGAAATGGACATTGTGGACAGTTTTCAGCAAGTTGCAACATTGAAATGCAGAAGTAACTTTTTTTCATAAACAAGCTCTAAATCATGTTTGATGCACTCTGGATGTCCAATTGTGGCTGTGCTATCTTTTTGAGAAGAAATTAACATTGTGGACAGTTTTCAGCAAGTTGCAACATTGAAATACCAAAAAAAATTGTTTTCCATAAACAAGCTCTAAATCATGTTTGATGCACTCTGGATGTCCAATTTTTGCTGTGCTATCTATTTGAGATGAAATGGACATTGTGGACAGTTTTCAGCAAGTTGCAACATTGAAATACAGAAATAAGCACTTTTCCATAAACAAGCTCTAAATCATGTTTGATGCACTCTGGATGTCCAATTTTTGCTGTGCTGTGTCTAGTTGAGATTAAATGAACACCGTGGATAGTTTTCAGCTAGTTGCAACATTGAAATGCAGAAATAAGCACTTTTCCATAAACAAGCTCTAAATCATGTTTGATGCACTCTGGATGTCCAATTTTTGCTGTGCTGTGTCTAGGTTGAGAATAAATGAACACCGTGGATAGTTTTCAGCTAGTTGCAACATTGAAATGCTGAAATAAGCAGTTTTCCATAAACAAGCTCTAAATCATGTTTGATGCACTCTGGATATCCAATTTTTGCTGTGCTATCTATTTGAGATGAAATGAACATTGTGGACAGTTTTCAGCAAGTTGCAACATATAAATGCAGAAAAACATTTTTTTCCATAAACAAGCTCTAAATCATGTTTGATGCAATCTGGATGTTCAATTTTTGCTGTGCTATCTTTTTGAGAAGAAATTAACATTGTGGCCAGTTTTCAGCAAGTTGCAACATTGAAACACAGAAAAAAATTGTTTTCCATAAACAAGCTCTAAATCATGTTTGATGCAATCTGGATGTCCAATTTTTGCTGTGCTATCTTTTTGAGAAGAAATTAACATTGTGGCCAGTTTTCAGCAAGCTGCAACATTGAAATACAGAAGTTACTTTTCTTCATAAACAAGCTCTAAATATGGTTTGACGCACTCTGGATGTCAATTTTTTGCTGTGCTGTCTTTTTGAGAAGAAATTAACAATGTGGCCAGTTTTCAGCAAGTTGCAACATATAAATGCAGAAAAACTTTTTTTTCCATAAACAAGCTCTAAATCATGTTTGATGCAATCTGGATGTCCAATTTTTGCTGTGCTATCTTTTTGAGAAGAAATTAACATTGTGGCCAGTTTTCAGCAAGTTGCAACATTGAAATACAGAAAAAACGTGATTTTCCATAAACAAGCTCTAAATCATGTTTGATGCACTCTGGATGTCCAATTTTTGCTGTGCTATCTATTTGAGACGAAATGGACATTGTGGACAGTTTTCAGCAAGTTGCAACATTGAAATACAGAAGTAACTTTTTTCATAAACAAGCTCTAAATCATGTTTGATGCACTCTGGATGTCCAATTGTGGCTGTGCTATCTATTTGAGATGAAATGAACACTGTGTCCAGTTTTCAGCAAGTTGCAACATTGAAATACAGAAGTTTTTTTTTTTCATAAACAAGCTCTAAATCATGTTTGATGCACTCTGGATGTCCAATTGTGGCTGTGCTATCTATTTGAGATGAAATGAACACTGTGTCCAGTTTTCAGCAAGTTGCAACATTGAAATACAGAAGAAGAAAAAAAATCCATAAACAAGCTCAAAATCATGTTTGATGCACTCTGGATGTCCAATTTTTGCTGTGCTATCTATTTGAGATGAAATGGACATTGTGGACAGTTTTCTGCAAGTTGCAACATTGAAATACAGAAGAAGAAAAAAAATCCATAAACAAGCTCAAAATCATGTTTGATGCACTCTGGATGTCCAATTTTTGCTGTGCTATCTATTTGAGATGAAATGGACATTGTGGACAGTTTTCAGCAAGTTGCAACATTGAAATACAGAAGTAACTTTTTTTCATAAACAAGCTCTAAATCATGTTTGATGCACTCTGGATGTCCAATTGTGGCTGTGCTATCTATTTGAGATGAAATGAACACTGTGTCCAGTTTTCAGCAAGTTGCAACATTGAAATACAGAAAAAAATTGTTTTCCATAAACAAGCTCTAAATCATGTCCAATTTTTGCTGTGCTATCTATTTGAGATGAAATGAACATTGTGGACAGTTTTCAGCAAGTTGCAACATATAAATGCAGAAAAACATTTTTTTCCATAAACAAGCTCTAAATCATGTTTGATGCAATCTGGATGTCCAATTTTTGCTGTGCTATCTTTTTGAGAAGAAATTAACATTGTGGCCAGTTTTCAGCAAGCTGCAACATTGAAATACAGAAGTTACTTTTCTTCATAAACAAGCTCTAAATATGGTTTGACGCACTCTGGATGTCAATTTTTTGCTGTGCTGTCTTTTTGAGAAGAAATTAACAATGTGGCCAGTTTTCAGCAAGTTGCAACATATAAATGCAGAAAAAACTTTTTTTCCATAAACAAGCTCTAAATCATGTTTGATGCAATCTGGATGTCCAATTTTTGCTGTGCTATCTTTTTGAGAAGAAATTAACATTGTGGCCAGTTTTCAGCAAGTTGCAACATTGAAATACAGAAAAAACGTGATTTTCCATAAACAAGCTCTAAATCATGTTTGATGCACTCTGGATGTCCAATTTTTGCTGTGCTATCTATTTGAGACGAAGTGGACATTGTGGACAGTTTTCAGCAAGTTGCAACATTGAAATACAGAAGTAACTTTTTTTCATAAACAAGCTCTAAATCATGTTTGATGCACTCTGGATGTCCAATTGTGGCTGTGCTATCTATTTGAGATGAAATGAACACTGTGTCCAGTTTTCAGCAAGTTGCAACATTGAAATACAGAAGATTTTTTTTTTTCATAAACAAGCTCTAAATCATGTTTGATGCACCCTGGATGTCCAATTGTGGCTGTGCTATCTATTTGAGATGAAATGAACACTGTGTCCAGTTTTCAGCAAGTTGCAACATTGAAATACAGAAGAAGAAAAAAAATCCATAAACAAGCTCAAAATCATGTTTGATGCACTCTGGATGTCCAATTTTGGCTGTGCTATCTATTTGAGATGAAATGAACACTGTGTCCAGTTTTCAGCAAGTTGCAACATTGAAATACAGAAGAAGAAAAAAAATCCATAAACAAGCTCAAAATCATGTTTGATGCACTCTGGATGTCCAATTGTGGCTGTGCTATCTATTTGAGATGAAATGGACACTGTGTCCAGTTTTCAGCAAGTTGCAACATTGAAACACAGAAAAAAATTGTTTTCCATAAACAAGCTCTAAATCATGTTTGATGCACTCTGGATGTCCAATTTTTGCTGTGCTATCTATTTGAGATGAAATGAACATTGTGGACAGTTTTCAGCAAGTTGCAACATATAAATGCAGAAAAACATTTTTTTCCATAAACAAGCTCTAAATCATGTTTGATGCAATCTGGATGTCCAATTTTTGCTGTGCTATCTTTTTGAGAAGAAATTAACATTGTGGCCAGTTTTCAGCAAGCTGCAACATTGAAATACAGAAGTTACTTTTCTTCATAAACAAGCTCTAAATATGGTTTGACGCACTCTGGATGTCAATTTTTTGCTGTGCTGTCTTTTTGAGAAGAAATTAACAATGTGGCCAGTTTTCAGCAAGTTGCAACATATAAATGCAGAAAAACTTTTTTTTCCATAAACAAGCTCTAAATCATGTTTGATGCAATCTGGATGTCCAATTTTTGCTGTGCTATCTTTTTGAGAAGAAATTAACATTGTGGCCAGTTTTCAGCAAGTTGCAACATTGAAATACAGAAAAAACGTGATTTTCCATAAACAAGCTCTAAATCATGTTTGATGCACTCTGGATGTCCAATTTTTGCTGTGCTATCTATTTCAGACGAAATGGACATTGTGGACAGTTTTCAGCAAGTTGCAACATTGAAATACAGAAGTAACTTTTTTTCATAAACAAGCTCTAAATCATGTTTGATGCACTCTGGATGTCCAATTGTGGCTGTGCTATCTATTTGAGATGAAATGAACACTGTGTCCAGTTTTCAGCAAGTTGCAACATTGAAATAGAGAAGATTTTTTTTTTTCATAAACAAGCTCTAAATCATGTTTGATGCACTCTGGATGTCCAATTGTGGCTGTGCTATCTATTTGAGATGAAATGAACACTGTGTCCAGTTTTCAGCAAGTTGCAACATTGAAATACAGAAGAAGAAAAAAAATCCATAAACAAGCTCAAAATCATGTTTGATGCACTCTGGATGTCCAATTTTTGCTGTGCTATCTATTTGAGATGAAATGGACATTGTGGACAGTTTTCTGCAAGTTGCAACATTGAAATACAGAAGAAGAAAAAAAATCCATAAACAAGCTCAAAATCATGTTTGATGCACTCTGGATGTCCAATTTTTGCTGTGCTATCTATTTGAGATGAAATGGACATTGTGGACAGTTTTCAGCAAGTTGCAACATTGAAATACAGAAGTAACTTTTTTTCATAAACAAGCTCTAAATCATGTTTGATGCACTCTGGATGTCCAATTGTGGCTGTGCTATCTATTTGAGATGAAATGAACACTGTGTCCAGTTTTCAGCAAGTTGCAACATTGAAATACAGAAAAAAATTGTTTTCCATAAACAAGCTCTAAATCATGTCCAATTTTTGCTGTGCTATCTATTTGAGATGAAATGAACATTGTGGACAGTTTTCAGCAAGTTGCAACATATAAATGCAGAAAAACATTTTTTTCCATAAACAAGCTCTAAATCATGTTTGATGCAATCTGGATGTCCAATTTTTGCTGTGCTATCTTTTTGAGAAGAAATTAACATTGTGGCCAGTTTTCAGCAAGCTGCAACATTGAAATACAGAAGTTACTTTTCTTCATAAACAAGCTCTAAATATGGTTTGACGCACTCTGGATGTCAATTTTTTGCTGTGCTGTCTTTTTGAGAAGAAATTAACAATGTGGCCAGTTTTCAGCAAGTTGCAACATATAAATGCAGAAAAACTTTTTTTTCCATAAACAAGCTCTAAATCATGTTTGATGCAATCTGGATGTCCAATTTTTGCTGTGCTATCTTTTTGAGAAGAAATTAACATTGTGGCCAGTTTTCAGCAAGTTGCAACATTGAAATACAGAAAAAACGTGATTTTCCATAAACAAGCTCTAAATCATGTTTGATGCACTCTGGATGTCCAATTTTTGCTGTGCTATCTATTTGAGACGAAGTGGACATTGTGGACAGTTTTCAGCAAGTTGCAACATTGAAATACAGAAGTAACTTTTTTTCATAAACAAGCTCTAAATCATGTTTGATGCACTCTGGATGTCCAATTGTGGCTGTGCTATCTATTTGAGATGAAATGAACACTGTGTCCAGTTTTCAGCAAGTTGCAACATTGAAATACAGAAGATTTTTTTTTTTCATAAACAAGCTCTAAATCATGTTTGATGCACCCTGGATGTCCAATTGTGGCTGTGCTATCTATTTGAGATGAAATGAACACTGTGTCCAGTTTTCAGCAAGTTGCAACATTGAAATACAGAAGAAGAAAAAAAATCCATAAACAAGCTCAAAATCATGTTTGATGCACTCTGGATGTCCAATTTTGGCTGTGCTATCTATTTGAGATGAAATGAACACTGTGTCCAGTTTTCAGCAAGTTGCAACATTGAAATACAGAAGAAGAAAAAAAATCCATAAACAAGCTCAAAATCATGTTTGATGCACTCTGGATGTCCAATTTTTGCTGTGCTATCTATTTGAGATGAAATGGACATTGTGGACAGTTTTCAGCAAGTTGCAACATTGAAATACAGAAGTAACTTTTTTTCATAAACAAGCTCTAAATCATGTTTGATGCACTCTGGATGTCCAATTGTGGCTGTGCTATCTATTTGAGATGAAATGAACACTGTGTCCAGTTTTCAGCAAGTTGCAACATTGAAATACAGAAAAAAATTGTTTTCCATAAACAAGCTCTAAATCATGTCCAATTTTTGCTGTGCTATCTATTTGAGATGAAATGAACATTGTGGACAGTTTTCAGCAAGTTGCAACATATAAATGCAGAAAAACATTTTTTTCCATAAACAAGCTCTAAATCATGTTTGATGCAATCTGGATGTCCAATTTTTGCTGTGCTATCTTTTTGAGAAGAAATTAACATTGTGGCCAGTTTTCAGCAAGTTGCAACATTGAAATACAGAAAAAACGTGATTTTCCATAAACAAGCTCTAAATCATGTTTGATGCACTCTGGATGTCCAATTTTTGCTGTGCTATCTATTTGAGACGAAATGGACATTGTGGACAGTTTTCAGCAAGTTGCAACATTGAAATGCAGAAGTAACTTTTTTTCATAAACAAGCTCTAAATCATGTTTGATGCACTCTGGATGTCCAATTGTGGCTGTGCTATCTTTTTGAGAAGAAATTAACATTGTGGACAGTTTTCAGCAAGTTGCAACATTGAAATACCAAAAAAAATTGTTTTCCATAAACAAGCTCTAAATCATGTTTGATGCACTCTGGATGTCCAATTTTTGCTGTGCTATCTATTTGAGATGAAATGGACATTGTGGACAGTTTTCAGCAAGTTGCAACATTGAAATACAGAAATAAGCACTTTTCCATAAACAAGCTCTAAATCATGTTTGATGCACTCTGGATGTCCAATTTTTGCTGTGCTGTGTCTAGTTGAGATTAAATGAACACCGTGGATAGTTTTCAGCTAGTTGCAACATTGAAATGCAGAAATAAGCACTTTTCCATAAACAAGCTCTAAATCATGTTTGATGCACTCTGGATGTCCAATTTTTGCTGTGCTGTGTCTAGGTTGAGAATAAATGAACACCGTGGATAGTTTTCAGCTAGTTGCAACATTGAAATGCTGAAATAAGCAGTTTTCCATAAACAAGCTCTAAATCATGTTTGATGCACTCTGGATATCCAATTTTTGCTGTGCTATCTATTTGAGATGAAATGAACATTGTGGACAGTTTTCAGCAAGTTGCAACATATAAATGCAGAAAAACATTTTTTTCCATAAACAAGCTCTAAATCATGTTTGATGCAATCTGGATGTTCAATTTTTGCTGTGCTATCTTTTTGAGAAGAAATTAACATTGTGGCCAGTTTTCAGCAAGTTGCAACATTGAAACACAGAAAAAAATTGTTTTCCATAAACAAGCTCTAAATCATGTTTGATGCAATCTGGATGTCCAATTTTTGCTGTGCTATCTTTTTGAGAAGAAATTAACATTGTGGCCAGTTTTCAGCAAGCTGCAACATTGAAATACAGAAGTTACTTTTCTTCATAAACAAGCTCTAAATATGGTTTGACGCACTCTGGATGTCAATTTTTTGCTGTGCTGTCTTTTTGAGAAGAAATTAACAATGTGGCCAGTTTTCAGCAAGTTGCAACATATAAATGCAGAAAAACTTTTTTTTCCATAAACAAGCTCTAAATCATGTTTGATGCAATCTGGATGTCCAATTTTTGCTGTGCTATCTTTTTGAGAAGAAATTAACATTGTGGCCAGTTTTCAGCAAGTTGCAACATTGAAATACAGAAAAAACGTGATTTTCCATAAACAAGCTCTAAATCATGTTTGATGCACTCTGGATGTCCAATTTTTGCTGTGCTATCAATTTGAGACGAAATGGACATTGTGGACAGTTTTCAGCAAGTTGCAACATTGAAATACAGAAGTAACTTTTTTTCATAAACAAGCTCTAAATCATGTTTGATGCACTCTGGATGTCCAATTGTGGCTGTGCTATCTATTTGAGATGAAATGAACACTGTGTCCAGTTTTCAGCAAGTTGCAACATTGAAATACAGAAGTTTTTTTTTTCCATAAACAAGCTCTAAATCATGTTTGATGCACTCTGGATGTCCAATTGTGGCTGTGCTATCTATTTGAGATGAAATGAACACTGTGTCCAGTTTTCAGCAAGTTGCAACATTGAAATACAGAAGAAGAAAAAAATCCATAAACAAGCTCAAAATCATGTTTGATGCACTCTGGATGTCCAATTTTTGCTGTGCTATCTATTTGAGATGAAATGGACATTGTGGACAGTTTTCTGCAAGTTGCAACATTGAAATACAGAAGAAGAAAAAAAATCCATAAACAAGCTCAAAATCATGTTTGATGCACTCTGGATGTCCAATTTTTGCTGTGCTATCTATTTGAGATGAAATGGACATTGTGGACAGTTTTCAGCAAGTTGCAACATTGAAATACAGAAGTAACTTTTTTTCATAAACAAGCTCTAAATCATGTTTGATGCACTCTGGATGTCCAATTGTGGCTGTGCTATCTATTTGAGATGAAATGAACACTGTGTCCAGTTTACAGCAAGTTGCAACATTGAAATACAGAAAAAAATTGTTTTCCATAAACAAGCTCTAAATCATGTCCAATTTTTGCTGTGCTATCTATTTGAGATGAAATGAACATTGTGGACAGTTTTCAGCAAGTTGCAACATATAAATGCAGAAAAACATTTTTTTCCATAAACAAGCTCTAAATCATGTTTGATGCAATCTGGATGTCCAATTTTTGCTGTGCTATCTTTTTGAGAAGAAATTAACATTGTGGCCAGTTTTCAGCAAGCTGCAACATTGAAATACAGAAGTTACTTTTCTTCATAAACAAGCTCTAAATATGGTTTGACGCACTCTGGATGTCAATTTTTTGCTGTGCTGTCTTTTTGAGAAGAAATTAACAATGTGGCCAGTTTTCAGCAAGTTGCAACATATAAATGCAGAAAAACCTTTTTTTCCATAAACAAGCTCTAAATCATGTTTGATGCAATCTGGATGTCCAATTTTTGCTGTGCTATCTTTTTGAGAAGAAATTAACATTGTGGCCAGTTTTCAGCAAGTTGCAACATTGAAATACAGAAAAAACGTGATTTTCCATAAACAAGCTCTAAATCATGTTTGATGCACTCTGGATGTCCAATTTTTGCTGTGCTATCTATTTGAGACGAAGTGGACATTGTGGACAGTTTTCAGCAAGTTGCAACATTGAAATACAGAAGTAACTTTTTTTCATAAACAAGCTCTAAATCATGTTTGATGCACTCTGGATGTCCAATTGTGGCTGTGCTATCTATTTGAGATGAAATGAACACTGTGTCCAGTTTTCAGCAAGTTGCAACATTGAAATACAGAAGATTTTTTTTTTTCATAAACAAGCTCTAAATCATGTTTGATGCACCCTGGATGTCCAATTGTGGCTGTGCTATCTATTTGAGATGAAATGAACACTGTGTCCAGTTTTCAGCAAGTTGCAACATTGAAATACAGAAGAAGAAAAAAATCCATAAACAAGCTCAAAATCATGTTTGATGCACTCTGGATGTCCAATTTTGGCTGTGCTATCTATTTGAGATGAAATGAACACTGTGTCCAGTTTTCAGCAAGTTGCAACATTGAAATACAGAAGAAGAAAAAAAATCCATAAACAAGCTCAAAATCATGTTTGATGCACTCTGGATGTCCAATTGTGGCTGTGCTATCTATTTGAGATGAAATGGACACTGTGTCCAGTTTTCAGCAAGTTGCAACATTGAAACACAGAAAAAAATTGTTTTCCATAAACAAGCTCTAAATCATGTTTGATGCACTCTGGATGTCCAATTTTTGCTGTGCTATCTATTTGAGATGAAATGAACATTGTGGACAGTTTTCAGCAAGTTGCAACATATAAATGCAGAAAAACATTTTTTTCCATAAACAAGCTCTAAATCATGTTTGATGCAATCTGGATGTCCAATTTTTGCTGTGCTATCTTTTTGAGAAGAAATTAACATTGTGGCCAGTTTTCAGCAAGCTGCAACATTGAAATACAGAAGTTACTTTTCTTCATAAACAAGCTCTAAATATGGTTTGACGCACTCTGGATGTCAATTTTTTGCTGTGCTGTCTTTTTGAGAAGAAATTAACAATGTGGCCAGTTTTCAGCAAGTTGCAACATATAAATGCAGAAAAACTTTTTTTTCCATAAACAAGCTCTAAATCATGTTTGATGCAATCTGGATGTCCAATTTTTGCTGTGCTATCTTTTTGAGAAGAAATTAACATTGTGGCCAGTTTTCAGCAAGTTGCAACATTGAAATACAGAAAAAACGTGATTTTCCATAAACAAGCTCTAAATCATGTTTGATGCACTCTGGATGTCCAATTTTTGCTGTGCTATCTATTTGAGACGAAATGGACATTGTGGACAGTTTTCAGCAAGTTGCAACATTGAAATACAGAAGTAACTTTTTTTCATAAACAAGCTCTAAATCATGTTTGATGCACTCTGGATGTCCAATTGTGGCTGTGCTATCTATTTGAGATGAAATGAACACTGTGTCCAGTTTTCAGCAAGTTGCAACATTGAAATAGAGAAGATTTTTTTTTTTCATAAACAAGCTCTAAATCATGTTTGATGCACTCTGGATGTCCAATTGTGGCTGTGCTATCTATTTGAGATGAAATGAACACTGTGTCCAGTTTTCAGCAAGTTGCAACATTGAAATACAGAAGAAGAAAAAAAATCCATAAACAAGCTCAAAATCATGTTTGATGCACTCTGGATGTCCAATTTTTGCTGTGCTATCTATTTGAGATGAAATGGACATTGTGGACAGTTTTCTGCAAGTTGCAACATTGAAATACAGAAGAAGAAAAAAAATCCATAAACAAGCTCAAAATCATGTTTGATGCACTCTGGATGTCCAATTTTTGCTGTGCTATCTATTTGAGATGAAATGGACATTGTGGACAGTTTTCAGCAAGTTGCAACATTGAAATACAGAAGTAACTTTTTTTCATAAACAAGCTCTAAATCATGTTTGATGCACTCTGGATGTCCAATTGTGGCTGTGCTATCTATTTGAGATGAAATGAACACTGTGTCCAGTTTTCAGCAAGTTGCAACATTGAAATACAGAAAAAAATTGTTTTCCATAAACAAGCTCTAAATCATGTCCAATTTTTGCTGTGCTATCTATTTGAGATGAAATGAACATTGTGGACAGTTTTCAGCAAGTTGCAACATATAAATGCAGAAAAACATTTTTTTCCATAAACAAGCTCTAAATCATGTTTGATGCAATCTGGATGTCCAATTTTTGCTGTGCTATCTTTTTGAGAAGAAATTAACATTGTGGCCAGTTTTCAGCAAGCTGCAACATTGAAATACAGAAGTTACTTTTCTTCATAAACAAGCTCTAAATATGGTTTGACGCACTCTGGATGTCAATTTTTTGCTGTGCTGTCTTTTTGAGAAGAAATTAACAATGTGGCCAGTTTTCAGCAAGTTGCAACATATAAATGCAGAAAAACTTTTTTTTCCATAAACAAGCTCTAAATCATGTTTGATGCAATCTGGATGTCCAATTTTTGCTGTGCTATCTTTTTGAGAAGAAATTAACATTGTGGCCAGTTTTCAGCAAGTTGCAACATTGAAATACAGAAAAAACGTGATTTTCCATAAACAAGCTCTAAATCATGTTTGATGCACTCTGGATGTCCAATTTTTGCTGTGCTATCTATTTGAGACGAAGTGGACATTGTGGACAGTTTTCAGCAAGTTGCAACATTGAAATACAGAAGTAACTTTTTTTCATAAACAAGCTCTAAATCATGTTTGATGCACTCTGGATGTCCAATTGTGGCTGTGCTATCTATTTGAGATGAAATGAACACTGTGTCCAGTTTTCAGCAAGTTGCAACATTGAAATACAGAAGATTTTTTTTTTTCATAAACAAGCTCTAAATCATGTTTGATGCACCCTGGATGTCCAATTGTGGCTGTGCTATCTATTTGAGATGAAATGAACACTGTGTCCAGTTTTCAGCAAGTTGCAACATTGAAATACAGAAGAAGAAAAAAAATCCATAAACAAGCTCAAAATCATGTTTGATGCACTCTGGATGTCCAATTTTGGCTGTGCTATCTATTTGAGATGAAATGAACACTGTGTCCAGTTTTCAGCAAGTTGCAACATTGAAATACAGAAGAAGAAAAAAAATCCATAAACAAGCTCAAAATCATGTTTGATGCACTCTGGATGTCCAATTTTTGCTGTGCTATCTATTTGAGATGAAATGGACATTGTGGACAGTTTTCAGCAAGTTGCAACATTGAAATACAGAAGTAACTTTTTTTCATAAACAAGCTCTAAATCATGTTTGATGCACTCTGGATGTCCAATTGTGGCTGTGCTATCTATTTGAGATGAAATGAACACTGTGTCCAGTTTTCAGCAAGTTGCAACATTGAAATACAGAAAAAAATTGTTTTCCATAAACAAGCTCTAAATCATGTCCAATTTTTGCTGTGCTATCTATTTGAGATGAAATGAACATTGTGGACAGTTTTCAGCAAGTTGCAACATATAAATGCAGAAAAACATTTTTTTCCATAAACAAGCTCTAAATCATGTTTGATGCAATCTGGATGTCCAATTTTTGCTGTGCTATCTTTTTGAGAAGAAATTAACATTGTGGCCAGTTTTCAGCAAGCTGCAACATTGAAATATAGAAGTTACTTTTCTTCATAAACAAGCTCTAAATATGGTTTGACGCACTCTGGATGTCAATTTTTTGCTGTGCTGTCTTTTTGAGAAGAAATTAACAATGTGGCCAGTTTTCAGCAAGTTGCAACATATAAATGCAGAAAAACTTTTTTTTACATAAACAAGCTCTAAATCATGTTTGATGCAATCTGGATGTCCAATTTTTGCTGTGCTATCTTTTTGAGAAGAAATTAACATTGTGGCCAGTTTTCAGCAAGTTGCAACATTGAAATACAGAAAAAACGTGATTTTCCATAAACAAGCTCTAAATCATGTTTGATGCACTCTGGATGTCCAATTTTTGCTGTGCTATCTATTTGAGACGAAGTGGACATTGTGGACAGTTTTCAGCAAGTTGCAACATTGAAATACAGAAGTAACTTTTTTTCATAAACAAGCTCTAAATCATGTTTGATGCACTCTGGATGTCCAATTGTGGCTGTGCTATCTATTTGAGATGAAATGAACACTGTGTCCAGTTTTCAGCAAGTTGCAACATTGAAATACAGAAGATTTTTTTTTTTCATAAACAAGCTCTAAATCATGTTTGATGCACCCTGGATGTCCAATTTTTGCTGAGCTATCTTTTGAGAAGAAATTAACATTGTGGACAGTTTTCAGCAAGTTGCAACATTGAAATACAGAAAAAAATTGTTTTCCATAAACAAGCTCTAAATCATGTTTGATGCACTCTGGATGTCCAATTTTTGCTGTGCTATCTATTTGAGATGAAATGGACATTGTGGACAGTTTTCAGCAAGTTGCAACATTGAAATACAGAAGTAACTTTTTTTCATAAACAAGCTCTAAATCATGTTTGATGCACTTCTGGATGTCCAATTGTGGCTGTGCTATCTATTTGAGATGAAATGAACACTGTGTCCAGTTTTCAGCAAGTTGCAACATTGAAATACAGAAAAAAATTGTTTTCCATAAACAAGCTCTAAATCATGTTTGATGCACTCTGGATGTCCAATTTTTGCTGTGCTATCTATTTGAGATGAAATGGACATTGTGGACAGTTTTCAGCAAGTTGCAACATTGAAATACAGAAGAAGAAAAAAAATCCATAAACAAGCTCAAAATCATGTTTGATGCACTCTGGATGTCCAATTTTGGCTGTGCTATCTATTTGAGATGAAATGAACACTGTGTCCAGTTTTCAGCAAGTTGCAACATTGAAATACAGAAGAAGAAAAACAATCCATAAACAAGCTCAAAATCATGTTTGATGCACTCTGGATGTCCAATTTTTGCTGTGCTATCTATTTGAGATGAAATGGACATTGTGGACAGTTTTCAGCAAGTTGCAACATTGAAATACAGAAGTAACTTTTTTTCATAAACAAGCTCTAAATCATGTTTGATGCACTCTGGATGTCCAATTGTGGCTGTGCTATCTATTTGAGATGAAATGAACACTGTGTCCAGTTTTCAGCAAGTTGCAACATTGAAATACAGAAAAAAATTGTTTTCCATAAACAAGCTCTAAATCATGTCAAATTTTTGCTGTGCTATCTATTTGAGATGAAATGAACATTGTGGACAGTTTTCAGCAAGTTGCAACATATAAATGCAGAAAAAAATTTTTTTCCATAAACAAGCTCTAAATCATGTTTGATGCAATCTGGATGTCCAATTTTTGCTGTGCTATCTTTTTGAGAAGAAATTAACATTGTGGCCAGTTTTCAGCAAGCTGCAACATTGAAATACAGAAGTTACTTTTCTTCATAAACAAGCTCTAAATATGGTTTGACGCACTCTGGATGTCAATTTTTTGCTGTGCTGTCTTTTTGAGAAGAAATTAACATTGTGGCCAGTTTTCAGCAAGTTGCAACATTGAAATACAGAATAAACGTGATTTTCCATAAACAAGCTCTAAATCATGTTTGATGCACTCTGGATGTCCAATTTTTGCTGTGCTATCTATTTGAGACGAAATGGACATTGTGGACAGTTTTCAGCAAGTTGCAACATTGAAATACAGAAGTAACTTTTTTTCATAAACAAGCTCTAAATCATGTTTGATGCACTCTGGATGTCCAATTGTGGCTGTGCTATCTATTTGAGATGAAATGAACACTGTGTCCAGTTTTCAGCAAGTTGCAACATTGAAATACAGAAGAAAAAAAAATCCATAAACAAGCTCTAAATCATGTTTGATGCACTCTGGATGTCCAATTTTTGCTGAGCTATCTTTTGAGAAGAAATTAACATTGTGGACAGTTTTCAGCAAGTTGCAACATTGAAATACAGAAAAAAATTGTTTTCCATAAACAAGCTCTAAATCATGTTTGATGCACTCTGGATGTCCAATTTTTGCTGTGCTATCTATTTGAGATGAAATGGACATTGTGGACAGTTTTCAGCAAGTTGCAACATTGAAATACAGAAGTAACTTTTTTTCATAAACAAGCTCTAAATCATGTTTGATGCACTTCTGGATGTCCAATTGTGGCTGTGCTATCTATTTGAGATGAAATGAACACTGTGTCCAGTTTTCAGCAAGTTGCAACATTGAAATACAGAAGAAGAAAAAAAATCCATAAACAAGCTCAAAATCATGTTTGATGCACTCTGGATGTCCAATTTTTGCTGTGCTATCTATTTGAGATGAAATGGACATTGTGGACAGTTTTCAGCAAGTTGCAACATTGAAATACAGAAGTAACTTTTTTTCATAAACAAGCTCTAAATCATGTTTGATGCACTCTGGATGTCCAATTGTGGCTGTGCTATCTATTTGAGATGAAATGAACACTGTGTCCAGTTTTCAGCAAGTTGCAACATTGAAATACAGAAAAAAATTGTTTTCCATAAACAAGCTCTAAATCATGTCCAATTTTTGCTGTGCTATCTATTTGAGATGAAATGAACATTGTGGACAGTTTTCAGCAAGTTGCAACATATAAATGCAGAAAAACATTTTTTTCCATAAACAAGCTCTAAATCATGTTTGATGCAATCTGGATGTCCAATTTTTGCTGTGCTATCTTTTTGAGAAGAAATTAACATTGTGGCCAGTTTTCAGCAAGCTGCAACATTGAAATACAGAAGTTACTTTTCTTCATAAACAAGCTCTAAATATGGTTTGACGCACTCTGGATGTCAATTTTTTGCTGTGCTGTCTTTTTGAGAAGAAATTAACATTGTGGCCAGTTTTCAGCAAGTTGCAACATTGAAATACAGAATAAACGTGATTTTCCATAAACAAGCTCTAAATCATGTTTGATGCACTCTGGATGTCCAATTTTTGCTGTGCTATCTATTTGAGACGAAATGGACATTGTGGACAGTTTTCAGCAAGTTGCAACATTGAAATACAGAAGTAACTTTTTTTCATAAACAAGCTCTAAATCATGTTTGATGCACCCTGGATGTCCAATTGTGGCTGTGCTATCTATTTGAGATGAAATGAACACTGTGTCCAGTTTTCAGCAAGTTGCAACATTGAAATACAGAAAAAAAAAATCCATAAACAAGCTCTAAATCATGTTTGATGCACTCTGGATGTCCAATTTTTGCTGAGCTATCTTTTGAGAAGAAATTAACATTGTGGACAGTTTTCAGCAAGTTGCAACATTGAAATACAGAAAAAAATTGTTTTCCATAAACAAGCTCTAAATCATGTTTGATGCACTCTGGATGTCCAATTTTTGCTGTGCTATCTATTTGAGATGAAATGGACATTGTGGACAGTTTTCAGCAAGTTGCAACATTGAAATACAGAAGTAACTTTTTTTCATAAACAAGCTCTAAATCATGTTTGATGCACTTCTGGATGTCCAATTGTGGCTGTGCTATCTATTTGAGATGAAATGAACACTGTGTCCAGTTTTCAGCAAGTTGCAACATTGAAATACAGAAGAAGAAAAAAAAATCCATAAACAAGCTCAAAATCATGTTTGATGCACTCTGGATGTCCAATTTTTGCTGTGCTATCTATTTGAGATGAAATGGACATTGTGGACAGTTTTCAGCAAGTTGCAACATTGAAATACAGAAGTAACTTTTTTTCATAAACAAGCTCTAAATCATGTTTGATGCACTCTGGATGTCCAATTGTGGCTGTGCTATCTATTTGAGATGAAATGAACACTGTGTCCAGTTTTCAGCAAGTTGCAACATTGAAATACAGAAAAAAATTGTTTTCCATAAACAAGCTCTAAATCATGTCCAATTTTTGCTGTGCTATCTATTTGAGATGAAATGAACATTGTGGACAGTTTTCAGCAAGTTGCAACATATAAATGCAGAAAAACATTTTTTTCCATAAACAAGCTCTAAATCATGTTTGATGCAATCTGGATGTCCAATTTTTGCTGTGCTATCTTTTTGAGAAGAAATTAACATTGTGGCCAGTTTTCAGCAAGCTGCAACATTGAAATACAGAAGTTACTTTTCTTCATAAACAAGCTCTAAATATGGTTTGACGCACTCTGGATGTCAATTTTTTGCTGTGCTGTCTTTTTGAGAAGAAATTAACATTGTGGCCAGTTTTCAGCAAGTTGCAACATTGAAATACAGAATAAACGTGATTTTCCATAAACAAGCTCTAAATCATGTTTGATGCACTCTGGATGTCCAATTTTTGCTGTGCTATCTATTTGAGACGAAATGGACATTGTGGACAGTTTTCAGCAAGTTGCAACATTGAAATACAGAAGTAACTTTTTTTCATAAACAAGCTCTAAATCATGTTTGATGCACCCTGGATGTCCAATTGTGGCTGTGCTATCTATTTGAGATGAAATGAACACTGTGTCCAGTTTTCAGCAAGTTGCAACATTGAAATACAGAAAAAAAAAATCCATAAACAAGCTCTAAATCATGTTTGATGCACTCTGGATGTCCAATTTTTGCTGAGCTATCTTTTGAGAAGAAATTAACATTGTGGACAGTTTTCAGCAAGTTGCAACATTGAAATACAGAAAAAAATTGTTTTCCATAAACAAGCTCTAAATCATGTTTGATGCACTCTGGATGTCCAATTTTTGCTGTGCTATCTATTTGAGATGAAATGGACATTGTGGACAGTTTTCAGCAAGTTGCAACATTGAAATACAGAAGTAACTTTTTTTCATAAACAAGCTCTAAATCATGTTTGATGAACTTCTGGATGTCCAATTGTGGCTGTGCTATCTATTTGAGATGAAATGAACACTATGTCCAGTTTTCAGCAAGTTGCAACATTGAAATACAGAAGATTTTTTTTTTTCATAAACAAGCTCTAAATCATGTTTGATGCACTCTGGATGTCCAATTGTGGCTGTGCTATCTATTTGAGATGAAATGAACACTGTGTCCAGTTTTCAGCAAGTTGCAACATTGAAATACAGAAGAAAAAAAAAATCCATAAACAAGCTCTAAATCATGTTTGATGCACTCTGGATGTCCAATTTTTGCTGAGCTATCTTTTGAGAAGAAATTAACATTGTGGACAGTTTTCAGCAAGTTGCAACATTGAAATACAGAAAAAAATTGTTTTCCATAAACAAGCTCTAAATCATGTTTGATGCACTCTGGATGTCCAATTTTTGCTGTGCTATCTATTTGAGATGAAATGGACATTGTGGACAGTTTTCAGCAAGTTGCAACATTGAAATACAGAAGTAACTTTTTTTCATAAACAAGCTCTAAATCATGTTTGATGCACTCTGGATGTCCAATTGTGGCTGTGCTATCTATTTGAGATGAAATGAACACTGTGTCCAGTTTTCAGCAAGTTGCAACATTGAAATACAGAAGATTTTTTTTTCATAAACAAGCTCTAAATCATGTTTGATGCACTCTGGATGTCCAATTGTGGCTGTGCTATCTATTTGAGATGAAATGAACACTGTGTCCAGTTTTCAGCAAGTTGCAACATTGAAATACAGAAGAAATTTTTTTTCCATAAACAAGCTCTAAATCATGTTTGATGCACTCTGGATGTCCAATTTTTGCTGTGCTATCTATTTGAGACGAAATGGACATTGTGGACAGTTTTCAGCAAGTTGCAACATTGAAATACAGAAGTAACTTTTTTTCATAAACAAGCTCTAAATCATGTTTGATGCACTCTGGATGTCCAATTTTTGCTGAGCTTTCTTTTAGAGAAGAAGTTAACATTGTGGACAGTTTTCAGCAAGTTGCAACATTGAAATGCAGAAGTAACTTTTTTTCATAAACAAGCTCTAAATCATGTTTGATGCACTCTGGATGTCCAATTGTGGCTGTGCTATCTATTTGAGATGAAATGAACACTGTGTCCAGTTTTCAGCAAGTTGCAACATTGAAATACAGAAAAAAATTGTTTTCCATAAACAAGCTCTAAATCATGTTTGATGCACTCTGGATGTCCAATTTTTGCTGTGCTATCTATTTGAGATGAAATGGACATTGTGGACAGTTTTCAGCAAGTTGCAACATTGAAATACAGAAGTAACTTTTTTTCATAAACAAGCTCTAAATCATGTTTGATGCACTCTGGATGTCCAATTGTGGCTGTGCTATCTATTTGAGATGAAATGAACACTGTGTCCAGTTTTCAGCAAGTTGCAACATTGAAATACAGAAAAAAATTGTTTTCCATAAACAAGCTCTAAATCATGTTTGATGCACTCTGGATGTCCAATTTTTGCTGTGCTATCTATTTGAGACGAAATGGACATTGTGGACAGTTTTCAGCAAGTTGCAACATTGAAATACAGAAGTAACTTTTTTTCATAAACAAGCTCTAAATCATGTTTGATGCACTCTGGATGTCCAATTTTTGCTGAGCTTTCTTTTAGAGAAGAAGTTAACATTGTGGACAGTTTTCAGCAAGTTGCAACATTGAAATGCAGAAGTAACTTTTTTTCATAAACAAGCTCTAAATCATGTTTGATGCACTCTGGATGTCCAATTGTGGCTGTGCTATCTATTTGAGATGAAATGAACACTGTGTCCAGTTTTCAGCAAGTTGCAACATTGAAATACAGAAAAAAATTGTTTTCCATAAACAAGCTCTAAATCATGTTTGATGCACTCTGGATGTCCAATTTTTGCTGTGCTATCTATTTGAGATGAAATGGACATTGTGGACAGTTTTCAGCAAGTTGCAACATTGAAATACAGAAGTAACTTTTTTTCATAAACAAGCTCTAAATCATGTTTGATGCACTCTGGATGTCCAATTGTGGCTGTGCTATCTATTTGAGATGAAATGAACACTGTGTCCAGTTTTCAGCAAGTTGCAACATTGAAATACAGAAAAAAATTGTTTTCCATAAACAAGCTCTAAATCATGTTTGATGCACTCTGGATGTCCAATTTTTGCTGTGCTATCCTATTTGAGATGAAATGAACATTGTGGACAGTTTTCAGCAAGTTGCAACATATAAATGCAGAAAAACATTTTTTTCCATAAACAAGCTCTAAATCATGTTTGATGCACTCTGGATGTCCAATTTTTGCTGTGCTATCTTTTTGAGAAGAAATTAACATTGTGGCCAGTTTTCAGCAAGCTGCAACATTGAAATACAGAAGTTACTTTTCTTCATAAACAAGCTCTAAATATGGTTTGACGCACTCTGGATGTCAATTTTTTGCTGTGCTGTCTTTTTGAGAAGAAATTAACATTGTGGCCAGTTTTCAGCAAGTTGCAACATTGAAATACAGAAAAAACGTGATTTTCCATAAACAAGCTCTAAATCATGTTTGATGCACTCTGGATGTCCAATTTTGCTGTGCTATCTATTTGAGACGAAATGGACATTGTGGACAGTTTTCAGCAAGTTGCAACATTGAAATACAGAAGTAACTTTTTTTCATAAACAAGCTCTAAATCATGTTTGATGCACTCTGGATGTCCAATTGTGGCTGTGCTATCTATTTGAGATGAAATGAACACTGTGTCCAGTTTCAGCAAGTTGCAACATTGAAATACAGAAGATTTGTTTTTTTCATAAACAAGCTCTAAATCATGTTTGATGCACTCTGGATGTCCAATTGTGGCTGTGCTATCTATTTGAGATGAAATGAACACTGTGTCCAGTTTTCAGCAAGTTGCCAACATTGAAATACAGAAGAAGAAAAAAAATCCATAAACAAGCTCTAAATCATGTTTGATGCACTCTGGATGTCCAATTTTTGCTGAGCTATCTTTTGAGAAGAAATTAACATTGTGGACAGTTTTCAGCAAGTTGCAACATTGAAATACAGAAAAAAATTGTTTCCATAAACAAGCTCTAAATCATGTTTGATGCACTCTGGATGTCCAATTTTTGCTGTGCTATCTATTTGAGATGAAATGGACATTGTGGACAGTTTCAGCAAGTTGCAACATTGAAATACAGAAGTAACTTTTTTTCATAAACAAGCTCTAAATCATGTTTGATGCACTCTGGATGTCCAATTGTGGCTGTGCTATCTATTTGAGATGAATGAACACTGTGTCCCAGTTTTCATCAAGTTGCAACATTGAAATACAGAAGATTTTTTTTTTCATAACAAGCTCTAAATCATGTTTGATGCACTCTGGATGTCCAATTGTGGCTGTGCTATCTATTTGAGATGAAATGAACACTGTGTCCAGTTTTCAGCAAGTTGCAACATTGAAATACAGAAGAAAAAAAATCCATAAACAGCTCTAAATCATGTTTGATGCACTCTGGATGTCCAATTTTGCTGAGCTATCTTTTGAGAAGAAATTAAACATTGTGGACAGTTTTCAGCAAGTTGCAACATGGAAATACGAAAAAATTGTTTTCCATAAACAAGCTCTAAATCATGTTGATGCACTCTGGATTGTCCAATTTTGCTGTGCTATCTATTTGAGATGAAATGGACATTGTGGACAGTTTTCAGCAAGTTGCAACATTGAAATACAGAAGTAACTTTTTTTCATAACAAGCTCTAAAATCATGTTTGATGCACTCTGGATGTCCAATTGTGGCTGTGCTATCTATTTGAGATGAATGACACTGTGTCCAGTTTCAGCAAGTTGCAACATTGAATACAGAAGATTTTTTTTTTCATAAACAAGCTCTAAATCATGTTTGATGCAACTCTGGATGTCAATTTTGGCTTGAGCTATCTATTTGAGAAGAAATGAACACTTGTGTACCAGTTTTCAGTAAAGTGCAACATTGAAATACAGACAGATTTTGTTGTCCTAACACAAGCTCTAACTCATGTTGATGACACTCTGGATGTCCAATTGTTGCTGTGCTATCTATTTGAGATGAAATGGAACATGTGTACAGTTTTCAGCACGTTGCAACATTGAAATACAGAAGTAAAACTTTTTTTCATAAACAAGCTCTAAATCATGGTTGATGCACTCGGAAGGTCCAAATTTTGCTGAGCTTATCTTTTAGAGAAGAAATTTAACCTTGTGGACAGTTTTCAGCTAAGTTGGCAAACATTGAAATACAGAAGTAAAACTTGTTTTCCATAAACAAAGCTCTAAATCATGTTTGATGCACTCTGGATGTCCAATTTTTGCTGTGCTATCTTTTGAGATGAGAAATTAACATTGTGGACAGTTTCAGCAAGTTGCAACATTGAAATACAGAAGAACTTTTTTTTCATAAACA
>NW_022263641.1:0-47362 GCF_002021735.2 Oncorhynchus kisutch
GTGTTCAGAACAAACTTTGGATGAATAATGTAACATATTCCTGTGAGCCCTCCCAGGCCGACGTGGTGCATTACGTGTTCAGAATTAAACTGTGATGAATAATGTAACATATTCTGTGAGCCTCCCAGGCCGACGTGGTGCATTACCTGTTTCAGAACAAACTGTGGATGAATGTAACAGTATTATTGTATTGCACCTCTAACCTTTTTCCACGACCCCGTTGTCCAGAATTAGTTGAATCTGTTGTTGATAGTGATAATATTTAAAAAGTCATACAAATCACTTGTAAACAGGAATCCACCTGGCAGAAGCATGAGGGACTAGGGATTTATTCATCATCATGGCAAAGCATTAGGGACTAGGGATTTATTCATCCTCATAGCAGAAGCATGAGGGACTGGGATTTATGTCATCCTCATAGCAGAGCATGAGGTAGACTGGGATTTATTCATCCTTATGGCAGAAGCATGAGGGACTAGGGGATTTATTCATCCTCATGGCAGTAGCATGAGGGACTATGGGATTTATTCATCCCATGGCAGTAGCATGAGGGACTAGGGGATATATTCATCCTCATGGCAGAAGCATGAAGGACAGGGGATTTTATTCATCCTCATGGCAGAACATGAAGGCTGGGGATTATTCATCCTCATGGCAGAAGCATGAGGGACTAGGGATTTATTCATCCTCATGCAAAAGCATGAGGGACTAGGGGATTTATTCACCTAATGGCAGAAGCATGGGGACTAGGGGATTTATTCATCCTCATGGCAGAAGCATGAGGGACTAGGGGATTTATTCATCCTCATAGCAGAAGCATGAGGGACTAGGGGATTTATTCATCCTAATGGCAGAAGCATGAGGACTAGGGGATTTATTCATCCTCATGGCAGAAGCATGAGGGACTAGCGATTTATTCATCCTCATGGCAGTAGCATGAGGGACTAGGGATATATTCATCCTCATGGCAGAAGCATGAAGGACTAGGGATTTATTCATCCTCATGGCAGAAGCATGAAGGACTAGGATTTATTCATCCTCATGGCAGAAGCATGAGGACTAGGGGATTTATTCATCCTCATGGCAGAGCATGAGGGACTAGGGGATTTTATTCATCCTAATGGCAGAAGCATGAGGTGACTAGGGGAATTTATTCATCCTCATGGTAGAAGCATGAGGGACTAGGGATTTATTCATCCTCATGGCAGAAGCATGAGGGACTAGGGGATTTATTCATCCTAATGGCAGAAGCATGAGGGACTAGGGATTTATTCATCCTCATGGCAGAAGCATGAGGGACTAGCGGATTTATTCATCCTCATGGCAGAAGCATGAGGACTAGGGGATTTATTCATCCTCATGGCAGAAGCATGAAGGACTAGGGATTTATTCATCCTGCCCTGCCCTGCCCTGCCCTGCCCTGCCTGCCCTGCCCTGCCCTGCCCTGCCCTGCCCTGCCCTCTTCTCCTCCCTCTTCCCTCCTCTCCTCTCCTGCCCTGCCCTGCCCTGCCCTGCCCTTTCCTCTCCTCTCCTCTCCTCTCCTCCCTCTCCTCTCCTCTCCTCTCCTCTCCTGCCCTGCCCTCCTCTCTTCTCCTCTCCTCTCCTCTCCTGCCCTGCCCTCCTCTCCTCTCCTCTCTTCTCTTCTCCTCTCTTCTCCTCTCCTCTCCCTCTCCTCTCCTTTCCTCTCCTGCCCTCCCTGCTCCTCCTCTCCTCTCCTCTCCTCTCCCTCCTCTCCGCTCCTCCTCTCCTCTCCTCTCCTCTCCTCTCCTCTCCTCTCCTCTCCTCTCCTCTCCTCTCCTCGCCTCCTCCTCCCTCTCCTCCCCTCCTCTCCTCTCTCTCCTCTCCTCTCCTCCTCGCCTGCCCTCCCTCCTCTCGCTCCTTCCTCCTTCCTCCTCTCCTCTCCTCTCCTCTCCTCTCCTCTCCTCTCCTCTCCCTCTCCTCTCCCTCTCTCCTCTCCTCTCCTCTCCTCTCCTCTCCTCTTCTCTTCTCTTCTCTTCTCTTCTCCACCCTCGTTTCCCTATGTAGTGCACTACTTTTGACCATAGCCTATAAGGAATAGGGTGCCATTTGGGACTTATGCTGGGTCTTGGGCTCTATGGAGAGAGGGGATTGGATACACCATTCATCAGCTATGACACCATCACTACACATACTCGCTCAGTGGAGCACAATGTGAAGCTTGTTCCCCTTTGTCTGGTCTGCCTCATTAATCCACTTGATATATTGAAAGATATGGCCGAGACTATTTCCTATGATGCTGTGATTATTTCCTCTACAAACATCAGGTTCCGTTTCACGTCCTTTCTTTGTTCTCATCTTTATGTGATTGCTTTGACATTTAGATGAATGGAGGAATTACCGTCCTCTCATTGGATGAGAGATGTTGATGTGTCATACCGGCATGACGTTACCCTAAATGACCACCAGGTGTCTCTCATGAGCTATAACATTTTATTTTGGGATTCAGTAGACTCTCAAATCAAATCAAACTTTATTTGTCACGTGTGCTGAATACAACAAGTGTAGACCTTACAGTGAAATGCTGACTTACAAGCCCTTAACCAACAGTGCAGTTCAAGAAAGAGTTAAGAAAATATTTACCAAGTAAACTAGAGTAAAAATAATAAAAGTAACACAATAAAATAACAATAATGAGGCTATATAAAGGGGGGATGCGGGACCGAGTAAGCGTGCGGGGGTACAGGTTAGTCGAGGTAGTTTGTACATGTAGGTAGGGGTGAAGTGACTATGCATAGATCTCATCTTTGGATTCATGATGATGGTCAACCTATTGAATCATTTTCATATTTTCAATATGCTACAGCGTGACAAGACGTCAGGGGTTATGCTACAGCGTGACAAAACGTCAGGGTATATGCTACAGCATGACAAGACGTCAGGGGGTTATGCTACAGCGTGACAAGACGTCAGGGGATATGCTACAGCATGACAAGACGTCAGGTGTAATGCTACAGCATGACAAGACGTCAGGGGTTATGCTTACAGCGTGACAAAAACGTCAGGGTATATGCTACAGCGTGACAAGACTTCAGGGGTTATGCTACAGCGTGACCAAGACGTCAGGGTTATGCTACAGGTGACAAGACGTCAGGGGTTTATGCTACAGCGTGACAAGACGTCAGGGGTTATGCTACAGCGTCACAAGACGTCAGGGGTTATGCTACAGCGTGACCAAGACGGCAGGGGTGTGCTACAGCCGTGCCAAGACGTCAGGGGTTATGCTACAGCGTGACAAGACGTCAGGGGTTATGCTACAGCGTGACAGACGTCAGGGGTTATGCTACAGCGTGACAAGACGTCAGGGGTTATGCTACAGCGTGACAAGACGTCAGGGTTATGCTACGCGTACAAGAGTCAGGGTATGCTAAGCGTGACAAGACGTCAGGGGTTATGCACAGCGTGACAAGACGTCAAGGGGTTTGCTACAGCGTGACAAGACGTCAGGGGTTATGCTACAGCGGTGACAAGACGTCAGGGGTTATGCTACAGCGTGACAAGACGTCAGGGGTTATGCTACAGCGTGATAGACGTGCAGGGGTTATGCTAAAGCGTGACAAGCGTCAGGGGTTATGCTTACAGCGGACAAGACGTCAGGGTTATGCTACAAGCGTGACAAGACGTCAGGGGTTATGCTACAGCGTGACAAAGAGTCAGGGGGTTATGCTACAGCGCTTGACAGACGTCAGGGGTTATGCTACAGCGGAAAAGACGTCAGGGGTTATGCTACAGCGTGACAAGACGTCAGGGGTTATGCTACAGCGTGACAAGACGTCAGGGGTTATGCTACCAGCGTGACAAGACGTCCAGGGGTTTATGCTACAGCGTGACAAGACGTCAGGGGTTATGCTTACAGTCGTGACAAGACGTCAGGGGTTATGCTACAGCGTTGACAAGACGTCAGGGTGTTATGCTACAGCGTGACAAGACGTCAGGGGTTATGCTACAGGTGACAAGACGTCAGGGGCTTATGCTACAGCGTGACAAGACGTCAGGGGTTATGCTACAGCGTGACAAGACGTCAGGGGTTATGCTACAGCGTGACAAGACGTCAGGGGTTATGCTACAGCGTGACAAGACGTCAGGGGTTATGCTACAGCGTGACAAGACGTCAGGGGTTATGATACAGCGTGACAAGACGTCAGGGGTTATGCTACAGCGTGACAAGACGTCAGGGGATATGCTACAGCGTGACAAGACTTCAGGGGTTATGCTACAAGCGTGACAAGACGTCAGGGGTTATGCTACAGCGTGACATGACGTCAGGGGTTATGCTACAGCGTGACATGACGTCAGGGGTTATGCTACAGCATGACGTCAGGGGATATGCTACAGCATGACAAGACGTCAGGGGTTATGCTACAGCATGACAAGACGTCAGGGGTTATGCTACAGCATGACGTCAGGGGATATGCTACAGCGTGACAAGACGTCAGGGGTTATGCTACAGCATGACGTCAGGGGATATGCTACAGCGTGACAAGACGTCAGGGGATATGCTACAGCATGACAAGACGTCAGGGGTTATGCTACAGCGTGACTAGACGTCAGGGGTTATGCTACAGCGTGACAAGACGTCAGGGGTTATGCTACAGCGTGACGTCAGGGGATATGCTACAGCGTGACAAGACGTCAGGGGTTATGCTACAGCGTGACGTCAGGGGATATGCTACAGCGTGACAAGACGTCAGGGGATATGCTACAGCATGACAAGACGTCAGGGGTTATGCTACAGCGTGACAAGACGTCAGGGGTTATGCTACAGCGTGACAAGACGTCAGGGGTTATGCTACAGTGTGACGTCAGGGGTTATGCTACAGCGTGACGTCAGGGGATATGCTACAGCGTGACAAGACGTCAGGGGATATGCTACAGCGTGACAAGTCGTCAGGGGTTATGCTACAGCGTGACAAGACGTCAGGGGTTATGCTACAGCATGACAAGACGTCAGGGGTTATGCTACAGTGTGACGTCAGGGGTTATGCTACAGCGTGACGTCAGGGGTTATGCTACAGCGTGACAAGACATGTGTTTGGGAAAATATGAGGTCAATCTCTGTTGGGTTTAATTTGCCACCAAATTGTTTGTACCTAAATGGTACCCACATGAAAAAAGACTACAATTTACTACAGAATACTACAGTACTTACTATAGAATTATGTAGTAAACTGTAGTATACTGTAGAATACTATACTACACACTAATATCCCTTGGTCATGTGTATTACTTACTATAGAATATTGTAATATATTGTAGAATACTATAATAAATACTACAGTATTATCCTTAAAAAAACATTGGGAGTAAATACTACAGTAATGTCAGCAAAAACACTACAGAAAAAACTACCGTATACTACAATCCGCTAAACAGTACATGAATTACTACAGTATATACTACAGTTTTCTTCTAGTACAGTATTTTATACTATAGTATACTTGTCACGCCCTGGTCAAAGTATTTTGTGTTTATCTTTATGTATTTGGTCAGGCCAGGGTGTGGCATGGGGTTTTTGTAATTGTGGTGTGTTTGTCTTGGGGTTTTGGTGGTGGTATTGGGATTGTTGCTAGTAGGGTTATCTAGCAAAGTCTATGGCTGTCTGGAGTGGTTCTCAATTAGAGGCAGGTGTTTATCGTTGTCTCTGATTGGGAACCATATTTAGGCAGCCATATTCTTTGAGTTTGTCGTGGGTGATTGTCCTTAGTGTCCTATGTGTACTTTCGGTTAGTTTGCACTAGATAGGCTGTTTCGGTTTCATTTCTTGTTTTGTAGTGTTTGTGTTTCTTTGTTTAATTAAACATGAATCTCAATCGACACGCTGCGTTTTGGTCCGATCCTTGTTCTACCTCTACGTCAGAGGAGGATATAGAAGAAAACCGTAACAGAATCACCCACCACCAACGGACCAAGCAGCGTGTCAACAGGCAGGAGCAGCCCAAAGAGGAGAGGCGCTATAAGGAGTTCTGGACATGGGAGGAAATCCTAAACGGAGAAGGACCCTGGGCTCAGCCTGGAGAATATCGCCGCCCCAAAGAGGAACTGGAGGCGGCGAGAGCGAAGAGGCGCCGTAATGAGGTGGCAGCACGGCGACTCGGAAGGAAGCCTGAGAATCAGCCCAAAGAATTTATTGGGGGGGGGCTCAGGGAGAGTGTGGCAGAGTCAGGAGTCAGACCTGAGCCAACTCTCCCTGTTTATCGTGAGGAGCCTAGGAGGAGACCCGAACCAGAGACCGTGAAGGAGTTCATGGGGAAATTGGAGGAGAGAGAAATGAGGGAGTTGCTGTGTTGGTGCTTTTTGCATGGAATTCGCCCGACGGAACGTGTCGGGGATTTGATGGCACCTGGGTTAGCGCTCCATACTCGTCCTGAGGTGCGTGTTAGTCGGCTGGTGAAGTTGGTACCAGCCTCACGTACCAGGCCTCCTGTACACATCCCTAGCCTTGCACGTCCTGTGCCAACACTGCTCTCAAGATCTCAAGATCTCCAGTACGCCTTCACGGTCTAGCCCATCCTGTGCCACCTCCACACTCCAGTCCTCCGGTAGCCCGCCTGTTTAGCGCAGTTAGAGTATTCCTCCTCTCCTGCGCTGCTGGATTCTCCCGCCTGTTTAGCGCAGTTAGAGTATTCCTCCTCTCCTGCGCTGCCGGAGTCTCCCGCCTGTTCAGCGCAGACAGAGCTGCCAGTCTGCAAAGAGCTGTCAGTCTACATGAAGCAGCCAGAGATGTCAGTCTGCATGGAGCAGCCCGAGCTGCCAGTCTGCATGAAGCAGCCAGTCTACATGAAGCAGCCAGAGCTGTCAGTCAGCATGGAGCAGCCCGAGCTGCCAGTCTGCATGAAGCAGCCAGTCTACATGAAGCAGCCAGAGCGGTCAGTCTGCATGGAGCAGCCAGAGATGTCAGTCTGCATGGAGCAGCCAGAGCTGTCAGTCTACATGAAGGAGCCCGAGCTGCCAGTCTGCATGAAGCAGCCAGTCTACATGGAGCAGCCAGAGCTGTCAGTCTGCATGAAGCAGCCAGAGCTGTCAGTCTGCATAGAGCAGCCAGAGATGCCAGTCATCAAGGAGCTGCCAGTCTACATGGAGCAGCCAGAGCTGTCAGTCTGCAAGGAGCTGTCAGTCTGCATGGAGCAGCCCGAGATGCCAGTCTGCATGAAGCAGCCAGTCTACATGAAGCAGCCAGAGCTGTCAGTCTGCATGGAGCAGCCAGAGCTGTCAGTCTGCATGGAGCAGCCAGAGCTGTCAGTCTACATGAAGGAGCCCGAGCTGCCAGTCTACATGAAGCAGCCAGTCTACATGGAGCAGCCAGAGCTGTCAGTCTGCATAGAGCAGCCAGAGCTGTCAGTCATCAAGGAGCTGCCAGTCTACATGGAGCAGCCAGAGCTGTCAGTCTGCACGGAGCTGTCAGTCTGCACGGAGCTGTCAATCTGCAAGGAGCTGTCAGTCTGCAAGGAGCTGTCAGTCTGCAAGGAGCTGTCAGTCTGCAAGGAGCTGCCAGTCTGCAAGGGGCTGCCAGTCTGCAATGGGCTGCCAGTCAGCACGGAGCCGCCAGAGCTGTCAGTCTGTAAGAAGCCGCCAGAGCTGTCAGCCTATATGGAGCAGCCAGTGCCACCAGTCTGCCCAGCGCCGCCAGTGCCCCCAGTCTGCCCAGTGTCGCCAGTCTGCCCAGCACCGCCAGTCTGCCCAGCGTCGCCAGTCTGCCCAGCGCCGCCAGTCTGCCCAGCGCCGCCAGTCTGCCCAGCGCCGCCAGTCTGCCCAGCACCGCCAGTCTGCCCAGCACCGCCAGTCAGCCCAGCACCGCCAGTCTGCCCAGCGTCGCCAGTCTGCCCAGCGCCGCCAGTCTGCCCAGCGCCGCCAGTCTGCCCAGCGCCGCCAGTCTGCCCAGCGCCGCCAGTCTGCCCAGCGCCGCCAGATCTGCCAGTCAGTCAGACTCTTCCAGATCTGCCAGTCAACCAGACTCTTCCAGATCTGCCAGTCAACCAGACTCTTCCAGATCTGCCAGTCAACCAGACTCTTCCAGATCTGCCAGTCAACCAGACTCTTCCAGATCTGCCAGTCAACCAGACTCTTCCAGATCTGCCAGTCAACCAGACTCATCCAGATCTGCCAGTCAGCCAGGATCTTCCAGATCTGCCAGTCAGCCAGGATCTGCCAGTCAGCCAGGATCTGCCAGTCAGCCAGGATCTGCTGAGACCACCAGCCAGCCAGGATCTGGTAGATCTACCTACCTGCCTGAGCTTTCTCTCACTCCTGAGCTTTCTCTCACTCCTGAGCTTCCTCTCACTCCTGAGCTTCCTCTCACTCCTGAGCTTCCTCTCACTCCTGAGCTTCCTCTCACTCCTGAGCTTTCTCTCACTCCTGAGCTTTCTCTCACTCCCGAGCTTTCTCTCACTCCCGAGCTTCCCCTCAGTCACGAGCTGCCTCAGTCCCGAGCTGTCCTTCAGTCCCGATCTGCTCCTCAGTCCAGTGGGGTTCTGGGTGAGGACTACTAGGCCATGGTCGGCGGCGAGGGTGGACTATCCAGGGACGAAGGGAGAGGGGACTAAGACATTAATGGAGTGGGGTCCACGTCCCGCACCGGAGCTGCCACCATGGACAGACGCCCACCCGGACCCTCCCTATTGTTTTGAGGTGCGTTCGGGAGTCCGCACCTTAGGGGGGGGGGGTTCTGTCACGCCCTGGTCAAAGTATTTTGTGTTTATCTTTATGTATTTGGTCAGGCCAGGGTGTAGCATGGGGTTTTTGTAATTGTGGTGTGTTTGTCTTGGGGTTTTGGTGGTGGTATTGGGATTGTTGCTAGTAGGGTTATCTAGTTATCTTGTTTGTTAAGGCCTTGTAAGTAAGCATTTCACTGTACCATCTACACCTGTTGTATTCGGCACATGTGAAAAATAAAGTTGGATTTTATTTGACTATAGTATTTTCCCCCTGTGGGTAGCCTCTAAAGCAGCTCTGTCTATTGAATGAGAATGAATATTGTTTCAGATGGAAAGTCATTTAGGAACATCTGGATACCATGTGGTGATTAGAGAGACAAGTTCTTCAGTTTGGGACATCTGGATACCATGTGGTGATGAGAGAGGGAGTAGTCCTTCAGTTTGGGACATATGGATACCATGTGGTGATAAGAGAGGGACTAGTCCTTCAGTTTGGGACATCTGGATACCATGTGGTGATGAGAGAGACAAGTCCTTCAGTTTGGGACATCTGGATACCATGTGGTGATGAGAGAGAGACTAGTCCTTCAGTTTGGGACATCTGGATACCATGTGGTGATGAGAGAGAGACTAGTCCTTCAGTTTGGGACATCTGGATACCATGTGGTGATGAGAGAGACAAGTCCTTCAGTTTGGGACATCTGGATACCATGTGGTGATAAGAGAGGACTATTCCTTCAGTTTGGGACATCTGGATACCATGTGGTGATGAGAGAGACAAGTCCTTCAGTTTGGGACATCTGGATACCATGTGGTGATGAGAGAGAGACTAGTCCTTCAGTTTGGGACATCTGGATACCATGTGGTGATGAGAGAGAGACTAGTCCTTCAGTTTGGGACATCTGGATACGATGTGGTGATGAGAGAGAGACTAGTCCTTCAGTTTGGGACATCTGGATACCATGTGGTGATGAGAGGGAGACTAGTCCTTCAGTTTGGGACATCTGGATACCATGTGGTGGGTGATGAGAGAGAGACTAGTCCTTCAGTTTGGGACATCTGGATACCATGTGGTGATGAGAGGGAGACTAGTCCTTCAGTTTGGGACATCTGGATACCATGTGGTGATGAGAGAGAGACTAGTCCTTCAGTTTGGGACATCTGGATACCATGTGGTGATGAGAGAGAGACTAGTCCTTCAGTTTGGGACATCTGGATACCATGTGATGATGAGAGAGAGACTAGTCCTTCAGTTTGGGACATCTGGATACCATGTGGTGATGAGAGAGACTGTTGTTTGGTGTGCTCCTTCACATGGGGAATGTCTGGACAGATGTAGGACCCAAGTCCCTCTGATTGTACTTTTCTTTTTTTTGTTAATCTGCCATCACATCAACTAAAAACAACTGAGTGACTGGAGCTGGCCGTCCCACATCGACAACGCTACCGGTTAACAGTCAGAAGTTGGAGAAGGTAGGCTGCCTGCCTCGGGGTTATAGACAAGGTCAGAAGCTGGAGAAGGTAGGCTGCCTGCCTCAGGGTTATAGACGAGGTCAGGAGCTGGAGAAGGTAGGCTTCCTGCCTCGGGGTTAGAGACGAGGTCAGGAGCTGGAGAAGGTAGGCTGCCTGCCTCAGGGTTATAGACGAGGTCAGAAGCTGGAGAAGGTAGACTTCCTGCCTCGGGGTTATAGACGAGGTCAGAAGCTGGAGAAGGTAGGCTGCCTGCCTCTGGGTTATAGACGAGGTCAGGAGCTGGAGAAGGTAGGCTGCCTGCCTCGGGGTTATAGACGAGGTCAGGAGCTGGAGAAGGTAGAGGCTGCCTGCCTCGGGGTTATAGACGACGTCAGAAGCTGGAGAAGGTAGGCTGCCTGCCTCGGGGTTACAGAAGAGGTCAGAAGCTGGGGAAGGTAGGCTGCCTGCCTCGGGGTACACAAACAACACCAGTCCTCTTACCCATACCTACAAGTCATCACTGGGGCTCCCGAGTGGCGCAGCGGTCTTATTTCAAATCCAGGCTCTATCACATCCAGCCATGATTGCGAGTCCCATAGGGAGGCACACAATTGGCCCAGCATTGTTTAGGTTTTGCCAGAGTAGCCCGTTATTGTAAATAAGAATTTGTTCTGAACCGACTTGCCTCGTTAAATAAAGGTTACATGGAACAAGTCAAATGGGAAGAAGAAAACAGCAACTTGACAGCAATGCAGTAGTTTGTCCACATGGGGGCAGCAACAGATAACCAAACTGAAAGTGTGAGAGGAGTGTGAATGGCCCATGTGTGAAGTGAACTTTTGAGATGCTTGGTGGTGCTTTTGTGTATTTCTGATTGTGTAGGTCTATCTATGTTAATATGTGTGCTTCTAATGGGCTTAAGCCACAATCTATTGAATTAACAATTAATCACATTTTCTACCATGAAGAATTTTTTTTGTCAAATGAATTTTCTCATCAAATCTGTTTGTGTTTCGGACTCAAACCAGAATGCTAATTTGAACCACAAACATGACTTGATAATATAATCCATCCACAGGCTATAATGACAACCCTTCAACACAACATCCAGAAGAGCCGAGGACTTCCTGTCCTGATATCAGTTTATTACAGAGAACCATACAATTCAGTAGTTATGAATGAAGCTACTCTGACTCATTGTGGGGCTCTCCATATCCACAAGGGCCTATCATCTAGTCTAGTGTCCTGGTGTGAGGGGCTCTTTCAACCCAATACCCTAGTAGACTGTGGCCCATAAACCCCCTCACCCCATCCAGAAGGAAGGCTACCTCATCTCCTCATCTCTGAAGAGACTCTCTGCTAATAACCAGTCGTTGTGTGTTGTTGAGATCTGAGATGGACCAGTCATCTGTCGGTGAAACCTCCTGACGGTGGGCTGATGATGCTCTGAGTACCACCGGAGGTCCTAGACTGGAATGGTGTGTCTCAGACCAGCTCTTCATATCAAAGTGTCTTAGACCAGCTCTTCATACCACAGTGTGTCTCAGACCAGCTCTTCATACCACAGTGTCTCAGACCAGCTCTTCATACCACAGTGTGTCTCAGACCAGCTCTTCATACCACAGTGTGTCAGACCAGCTCTTCATACCACAGTGTGTGTCAGACCAGCTCTTCATACCACAGTGTGTTTCAGACCAGCTCTTCATACCACAGTGTCTCAGACCAGCTCTTCATACCACAGTGCGTTTCAGACCAGCTCTTCATACCACAGTGTGTCTCAGACCAGCTCTTCATACCACAGTGTGTCTCAGACCAGCTCTTCATACCACAGTGTGTCTCAGACCAGCTCTTCATACCACAGTGTGTGTCAGACCAGCTCTTCATACCACAGTGTGTCTCAGACCAGCTCTTCATACCACAGTGTGTCTCAGACCAGCTCTTCATACCACAGTGTCTTAGACCAGCTCTTCATACCACAGTGTGTTTCAGACCAGCTCTTCATACCACAGTGTGTTTCAGACCAGCTCTTCATACCACAGTGTGTCTCAGACCAGGTCTTCATACCACAGTGTGTCTCAGACCAGCTCTTCATACCACAGTGTCTCAGACCAGCTCTTCATACCACAGTGTGTCTCAGACCAGCTCTTCATACCACAGTGTGTCTCAGACCAGCTCTTCATACCACAGTGTCTCAGACCAGCTCTTCATACCACAGTGTCTAAGACCAGCTCTTCATACCACAGTGTCTCAGACCAGCTCTTCTAACCACAGTGTCTCAGACCAGCTCTTCTAACCACAGTGTGTTTCAGACCAGCTCTTCATACCACAGTGTGTCTCAGACCAGCTCTTCATACCACAGTGTGTCTCGGACCAGCTCTTCATACCACAGTGTGTCTCGGACCAGCTCTTCATACCACCGTGTGTCTCAGACCAGCTCTTCATACCACAGTGTGTTTCAGACCAGCTCTTCATACCACCATGTGTCTCAGACCAGCCCTTCATACCACAGTGTATCTCAGACCAGCTCTTCATACCACCATGTGTCTCAGACCAGCTCTTCATACCACCATGTGTCTCAGACCAGCTCTTTATACCACAGTGTGTTTCAGACCAGCTCTTCATACTACAGTGTGTTTCAGACCAGCTCTTCATACCACAATGTCTCAGACCAGCTCTTCATACCACAGTGTCTAAGACCAGCTCTTCATACCACAGTGTGTCTCAGACCAGCTCTTCATACCACAGTGTCTTAGACCAGCTCTTCATACCACAGTGTGTTTCAGACCAGCTCTTCATACCACAGTGTGTTTCAGACCAGCTCTTCATACCACAGTGTGTCTCAGACCAGGTCTTCATACCACAGTGTGTCTCAGACCAGCTCTTCATACCACAGTGTGTCTCAGACCAGCTCTTCATACCACAGTGTCTCAGACCAGCTCTTCATACCACAGTGTCTCAGACCAGCTCTTCATACCACAGTGTGTCTCAGACCAGCTCTTCATACCACAGTGTCTCAGACCAGCTCTTCATACCACAGTGTCTCAGACCAGCTCTTCATACCACAGTGTCTCAGACCAGCTCTTCATACCACAGTGTGTTTCAGACCAGCTCTTCATACCACAGTGTGTCTCAGACCAGGTCTTCATACCACAGTGTGTCTCAGACCAGCTCTTCATACCACAGTGTCTCAGACCAGCTCTTCATACCACAGTGTCTCAGACCAGCTCTTCATACCACAGTGTCTCAGACCAGCTCTTCATACCACAGTGTGTCTCAGACCAGCTCTTCATACCACAGTGTGTCTCGGACCAGCTCTTCATACCACAGTGTGTCTCGGACCAGCTCTTCATACCACCATGTGTCTCAGACCAGCCCTTCATACCACAGTGTATCTCAGACCAGCTCTTCATACCACCATGTGTCTCAGACCAGCTCTTCATACCACCATGTGTCTCAGACCAGCTCTTTATACCACAGTGTGTTTCAGACCAGCTCTTCATACTACAGTGTGTTTCAGACCAGCTCTTCATACCACAATGTCTCAGACCAGCTCTTCATACCACAGTGTCTAAGACCAGCTCTTCATACCACAGTGTGTCTCAGACCAGCTCTTCATACCACAGTGTCTCAGACCAGCTCTTCATACCACAGTGTCTAAGACCAGCTCTTCATACCACAGTGTGTCTCAGACCAGCTCTTCATACCACAGTGTCTTAGACCAGCTCTTTATACCACAGTGTGTTTCAGACCAGCTCTTCATACCACAGTGTGTTTCAGACCAGCTCTTCATACCACAGTGTGTCTCAGACCAGGTCTTCATACCACAGTGTGTCTCAGACCAGCTCTTCATACCACAGTGTCTCAGACCAGCTCTTCATACCACAGTGTCTCAGACCAGCTCTTCATACCACAGTGTGTCTCAGACCAGCTCTTCATACCACAGTGTCTAAGACCAGCTCTTCAAACCACAGTGTCTCAGACCAGCTCTTCATACCACAGTGTCTCAGACCAGCTCTTCATACCACAGTGTCTCAGACCAGCTCTTCTAACCACAGTGTCTCAGACCAGCTCTTCATACCACAGTGTGTTTCAGACCAGCTCTTCATACCACAGTGTGTCTCAGACCAGGTCTTCATACCACAGTGTGTCTCAGACCAGCTCTTCATACCACAGTGTCTCAGACCAGCTCTTCATACCACAGTGTCTCAGACCAGCTCTTCATACCACAGTGTGTCTCAGACCAGCTCTTCATACCACAGTGTCTCAGACCAGCTCTTCATACCACAGTGTGTCTCAGACCAGCTCTTCATACCACAGTGTGTCTCGGACCAGCTTTTCATACCACAGTGTGTCTCGGACCAGCTCTTCATACCACCGTGTGTCTCAGACCAGCTCTTCATACCACAGTGTGTTTCAGACCAGCTCTTCATACCACCATGTGTCTCAGACCAGCCCTTCATACCACAGTGCATCTCAGACCAGCTCTTCATACCACAGTGTGTCTCAGACCAGCTCTTCATACCACCATGTGTCTCAGACCAGCTCTTTATACCACAGTGTGTTTCAGACCAGCTCTTCATACTACAGTGTGTTTCAGACCAGCTCTTCATACCACAATGTCTCAGACCAGCTCTTCATACCACAGTGTCTAAGACCAGCTCTTCAAATCATCAAATCAAATCAAATCAAATCAAATCAAATTTATTTATATAGCCCTTCGTACATCAGCTGATATCTCAAAGTGCTGTACAGAAACCCAGCCTAAAACCCCAAACAGCAAGCAATGCAGGTGTAGAAGCACGGTGGCTAGGAAAAACTCCCTAGAAAGGCCAATACCTAGGAAGAAACCTAGAGAGGAACCAGGCTATGTGGGGTGGCCAGTCCTCTTCTGGCTGTGCCGGGTGGAGATTATAACAGAACATGGTCAAGATGTTCAAATGTTCATAAATGACCAGCATGGTCGAATAATAATAAGGCAGAACAGTTGAAACTAGAGCAGCAGCACAGTCAGGTGGAAGTTGAAACTGGAGCAGCAGTATGGCCAGGTGGACTGGGGACAGCAAGGAGTCATCATGTCAGGTAGTCCTGGGGCATGGTCCTAGGGCTCAGGTCAGTTGAAACTGGAACAGCAGCATGGCCAGGTGGACTGGGGACAGCAAGGAGTCATCATGTCAGGTAGTCCTGGGGCATGGTCCTAGGGCTCAGGTCCTCCGAGAGAGAGAAAGAAAGAGAGAAGGAGAGAATTAGAGAACGCACACTTAGATTCACACAGGACACCGAATAGGACAGGAGAAGTACTCCAGATATAACAAACTGACCCCAGCCCCCCGACACATAAACTACTGCAGCATAAATACTGGAGGCTGAGACAGGAGGGGTCAGGAGACACTGTGGCCCCATCCGAGGACACCCCCGGACAGGGCCAAACAGGAAGGATATAACCCCACCCACTTTGCCAAAGCACAGCCCCCACACCACTAGAGGGATATCTTCAACCACCAACTTACCATCCTGAGACAAGGCTGAGTATAGCCCACAAAGATCTCCGCCACGGCACAACCCAAGGGGGGGGGCGCCAACCCAGACAGGATGACCACAACAGTGAATCAACCCACTCAGGTGACGCACCCCCTCCAGGGACGGCATGAGAGAGCCCCAGCAAGCCAGTGACTCAGCCCCTGTAATAGGGTTAGAGGCAGAGAATCCCAGTGGAAAGAGGGGAACCGGCCAGGCAGAGACAGCAAGGGCGGTTCGTTGCTCCAGAGCCTTTCCGTTCACCTTCCCACTCCTGGGCCAGACTACACTCAATCATATGACCCACTGAAGAGATGAGTCTTCAGTAAAGACTTAAAGGTTGAGACCGAGTTTGCGTCTCTGACATGGGTAGGCAGACCGTTCCATAAAAATGGAGCTCTATAGGAGAAAGCCCTGCCTCCAGCTGTTTGCTTAGAAATTCTAGGGACAATTAGGAGGCCTGCGTCTTGTGACCGTAGCGTACGTGTAGGTATGTACGGCAGGACCAAATCAGAGAGATAGGTAGGAGCAAGCCCATGTAATGCTTTGTAGGTTAGCAGTAAAACCTTGAAATCAGCCCTTGCTTTGACAGGAAGCCAGTGTAGAGAGGCTAGCACTGGAGTAATATGATCAAATTTTTTGGTTCTAGTCAGGATTCTAGCAGCCGTATTTAGCACTAACTGAAGTTTATTTAGTGCTTTATCCGGGTAGCCGGAAAATAGAGCATTGCAGTAGTCTAACCTAGAAGTGACAAAAGCATGGATTAATTTTTCTGCATCATTTTTGGACAGAAAGTTTCTGATTTTTGCAATGTTACGTAGATGGAAAAAGGAGGTCCTCGAAATGGTCTTGATATGTTCTTCAAAAGAGAGATCAGGGTCCAGAGTAACGCCGAGGTCCTTCACAGTTTTATTTGAGACAACTGTACAACCATTAAGATTAATTGTCAGATTCAACAGAAGATCTCTTTGTTTCTTGGGACCTAGAACAAGCATCTCTGTTTTGTCCGAGTTTAATAGTAGAAAGTTTGCAGCCATCCACTTCGTTATGTCTGAAACACATGCTTCTAGCGAGGGCAATTTTGGGGCTTCACCATGTTTCATTGAAATGTACAGCTGTGTGTCATCCGCATAGCAGTGAAAGTTTACATTATGTTTTCGAATAACATCCCCAAGAGGTAAAATATATAGTGAAAACAATAGTGGTCCTAGAACGGAACCTTGAGGAACACCGAAATTTACAGTTGATTTGTCAGAGGACAAACCATTCACAGAGACAAACTGATATCTTTCCGACAGATAAGATCTAAACCAGGCCAGAACATGTCCGTGTAGACCAATTTGGGTTTCCAATCTCTCCAAAAGAATGTGGTGATCGATGGTATCAAAAGCAGCACTAAGGTCTAGGAGCACGAGGACAGATGCAGAGCCTCGGTCCGATGCCATTAAAATGTCATTTACCACCTTCACAAGTGCCGTCTCAGTGCTATGATGGGGTCTAAAACCAGACTGAAGCATTTCGTATACATTGTTTGTCTTCAGGAAGGCAGTGAGTTGCTCTTCATACCACAGTGTGTCTCAGACCAGCTCTTCATACCACAGTGTCTCAGACCAGCTCTTCATACCACGGTGTCTCAGACCAGCTCTTCATACCACAGTGTGTCTCAGACCAGCTCTTCATACCACAGTGTTTCAGACCAGCTCTTCATACCACCATGTGTCTCAGACCAGCTCTTCATACCACAGTGTGTTTCAGACCAGCTCGTCATACCACCATGTGTTTCAGACCAGCTCTTCATACCACAGTGTCTCAGACCAGCTCTTCATACCACAGTGTGTCTCAGACCAGCTCTACATACCACAGTGTGTTTCAGACCAGCTCTTCATACCACAGTGTGTCTCAGACCAGCTCTTCATACCAGAGTGTGTTTCAGACCAGCTCTTCATACCACAGTGTTAACTGTGTGTCTCAGACCAGCTCTTCATACCACAGTGTGTTTCAGACCAGCTCTTCATACCACAGTGTGTCTCAGACCAGCTCTTCATACCAGAGTGTGTTTCAGACCAGCTCTTCATACCACAGTGTTAACAGTGTGTCTCAGACCAAATCAAATCAAATGTTATTCGTCACATGCTTGGTAAACAACAGGTGTAGACTAACAGTGAAATGCTGACTGACTGGCCGTTCCCAACAATGCAGAGAGAAAGACAGGAATAATAAATAACCATAGATACACAATGAGTAACGATAACAAGGCTACACACAGGAAGTACCAGGTAATAACATGGCTATATACAGGGAGTACCAGGTAATAACATGGCTATATACAGGAAGTACCAGGTAATAACATGGCTATATACAGGAAGTACCAGGTAATAACATGGCTATATACAGGGAGTACCAGGTAATAACATGGCTATATACAGGGAGTACCAGGTAATAACATGACTATATACAGGAAGTACCAGGTAATAACATGGCTACACACAGGAAGTACCAGATAATAACATGGCTATATACAGGGAGTACAAGGTAATAACATGGCTATATACAGGGAGTACCAGGTAATAACATGGCTATATACAGGGAGTACCAGGTAATAACATGGCTATATACAGGGAGTACCAGGTAGTAACATGGCTACACACAGGAAGTACCAGGTAATAACATAGCTATATACAGGGAGTACCGGGTAGTAACATGACTATATACAGGAAGTACCAGGTAATAACATGGCTACACACAGGAAGTACCAGGTAATAACATGGCTACACACAGGGAGTACCAGGTAATAACATGGCTATATACAGGAAGTACAAGGTAATAACATGGCTATATACAGGAAGTACAAGGTAATAACATGGCTATATACAGGGAGTACCAGGTAGTAACATAGCTATATACAGGGAGTACCAGTTAGTAACATGACTATATACAGGAAGTACCAGGTAATAACATAGCTATATACAGGGAGTACCAGGTAGTAACATGATTATATACAGGAAGTACCAGGTAGTAACATGACTATATACAGGAAGTACCTGGTAATAACATGGCTATATATAGGAGGTACCAGGTAATAACATGGCTATATACACAGAGTACCAGTTCTGAGTGGATGTGCAGGGGTACCAGGTAATAACATGGCTATCTACAGGAAGTACCAGGTAATAACATGGCTATATACAGGGAGTACCATGTAGTAACATGACTATATAGAGGAAGTACCAGGTAATAACATGGCTATATACATAGAGTACCAGTTCTAAGTGGATGTGCAGAGGTACCAGGTAATTGAGGTAGATATGTACGGGTGTACCAGGTAATTGAGGTAGATATGTACAGGGTACCAGGTAGTTGAGGTAGATATGTACAGGGTACCAGGTAATTGAGGTAGATATGTACAGGGTACCAGGTAATTGAGGTAGATATGTACAGGGTACCAGGTAGTTGAGGTAGATATGTACAGGGTACCAGGTAATTGAGGTAGATATGTACACGGGTACCAGGTAATTGAGGTAGATATGTACGGGTGTACCAGGTAATTGAGGTAGATATGTACAGGGTACCAGGTAATTGAGGTAGATATGTACAGGGGTACCAGGTAATTGAGGTAGATATGTACAGGGTACCAGGTAATTGAGGTAGATATGTACAGGGTAGCAGGTAATTGAGGTAGATATGTACGGGTGTTCCAGGTAATTGAGGTAGATATGTACAGGGTACCAGGTAATTGAGGTAGATATGCACGGTGTACCAGGTAATTGAGGTAGATATGTACGGGTGTACCAGGTAATTGAGGTAGATATGTACAGGGTACGCAGGTAATTGAGGTAGATATGTACAGGGTACCAGGTAATTGAGGTAGATATGTACAGGGTACCAGGTAATTGAGGTAGATATGTACAGGGTACCAGGTAATTGAGGTAGATATGTACAGGGGTACCAGGTAATTGAGGTAGATATGTACAGGGGTACCAGGTAATTGAGGGTAGATATGTACAGGGTACCAGGTTAATTGAGGTAGATATGTACAGGGGTACCAGGTAATTGAGGTAGATAAGTACAGGGTACCAGGTAATTGAGGTAGATATGTACAGGGGTACCAGGTAATTGAGGTAGATATGTACAGGGTACCAGGTAATTGAGGTAGATATGTACAGGGTACCAGGTAATTGAGGTAGATATGTACAGGGGTACCAGGTAATTGAGGTAGATATGTTACAGGGTACCAGGTAATTGAGGTAGATATGTACAGGGTAGCAGGTAATTGAGGTAGATATGTACGGGTGTTCCAGGTAATTGAGGTAGATATGTACAGGGTACCAGGTTAATTGAGGTAGATATGCACGGGTGTACCAGGTAATTGAGGTAGATATGTACGGGTGTACCAGGTAATTGAGGTAGATATGTACAGGGTACCAGGTAATTGAGGTAGATATGTACAGGGTACCAGGTAATTGAGGTAGATATGTACAGGGTACCAGGTAATTGAGGTAGATATGTACAGGGTACCAGGTAATTGAGGTAGATATGTACAGGGGGTACCAGGTAATTGAGGTAGATATGTACAGGGGTACCAGGTAATTGAGGTAGATATGTACAGGGTACCAGGTAATTGAGGTAGATATGTACAGGGGTACCAGGTAATTGAGGTAGATAAGTACAGGGTACCAGGTAATTGAGGTAGATATGTACAGGGGTACCAGGTAATTGAGGTAGATATGTACAGGGGTACCAGGTAATTGATGTAGATATGTACAGGGGTACAGGTAATTGAGGTAGATATGTACAGGGTACCAGGTAATTGAGGTAGATATGTACAGGGGTACCAGGTAATTGAGGTAGATATGTACAGGGTACCAGGTAATTGAGGTAGATATGTACAGGGGTACCAGGTAATTGAGGTAGATATGTACAGGGGTACCAGGTAATTGAGGTAGATATGTACAGGGTACCAGGTAATTGAGGTAGATATGTACAGGGGTACCAGGTAATTGAGGTAGATATGTACAGGGGTACCAGGTAATTGAGGTAGATATGTACAGGGTACCAGGTAATTGAGGTAGATATGTACAGGGGTACCAGGTAATTGAGGTAGATATGTACAGGGTGTACCAGGTAGTTGAGGTAGATATGTACAGGGTAGCAGGTAATTGAGGTAGATATGTACAGGGGTACCAGGTAATTGAGGTAGATATGTACAGGGTACCAGGTAATTGAGGTAGATATGTACAGGGGTACCAGGTAATTTGAGGTAGATATGTACAGGGTACCAGGTAATTGAGGTAGATATGTACAGGGGTACCAGGTAATTGAGGTAGATATGTACAGGGGTACCAGGTAATTGAGGTAGATTATGTACAGGGTACCAGGTAATTGAGGTAGATATGTACAGGTAGCAGGTAATTGAGGTAGAATATGTACGGGTGTTCCAGGTAATTGAGGTAGATATGTACAGGGTACCAGGTAATTGAGGTAGATATGTACCGGGTGTACCAGGTAATTGAGGTAGATATGTACGGGTGTAACCAGGTAATTGAGGTAGATATGTACAGGGTACCAGGTAGTTGAGGTAGATATGTACAGGTACCAGGTAATTGAGGTAGATATGTACAGGGTACCAGGTAATTGAGGTAGATATGTACAGGGTACCAGGTAGTTGAGGTAGATATGTACAGGGTACCAGGTAATTGAGGTAGATTGTACACGGGTACCAGGTAATTGAGGTAGATATGTAAACGGGTACCAGGTATTGAGGTAGATATGTACGGGTACCAGTAATTGAGGTAGATATGTACAGGGGTACCAGGTAATTGAGGTAGATATGTACAGGGTACCAGGTAATTGAGGTAGTATATGTACAGGGTAGCAGGTAATTGAGGTAGATATGTACGGGTGTTCCAGGTAATTGAGGTAGATAGTACAGGTACCAGGTAATTGAGGTAGATATGTACGGGTGTCCAGGTAATTGAGGGTAGATATGTACGGGTGTACCAGGTAATTGAGGTAGATATGTACAGGGTACAGGTAATTGAGGTAGATATGTACAGGGTACCAGTAATGAGGTAGATATGTACAGGGTACCAGGTAATTGAGGTAGATATGTACAGGGTACCAGGTAATTGAGGTAGATATGTACAGGGGTACCAGGTAATTGACGTAGATATGTACATGGGTACCAGGTAATTGAGGTAGATTGTACAGGGTACCAGGTAATTGAGGTAGATATGTACAGGGTACCAGGTATTGAGGTAGATAAGTACAGGGTACCAGGTAATTGAGGTAGATATGTACAGGGGTACCAGGTAATTGAGGTAGATATGTACAGGGGTACCAGGTAATTGATGTAGATATGTACAGGGGTACCAGGTAATTGAGGTAGATATGTACAGGGGTACCAGGTAATTGAGGTAGATATGTACAGGGGTACCAGGTAATTGAGGTAGATATGTACAGGGTACCAGGTAATTGAGGTAGATATGTACAGGGTACCAGGTAATTGAGGTAGATATGTACAGGGGTACCAGGTAATTGAGGTAGATATGTACAGGGTACCAGGTAATTGAGGTAGATATGTACAGGGTACCAGGTAATTGAGGTAGATATGTACAGGGGTACCAGGTAATTGAGGTAGATATGTACAGGGGTACCAGGTAATTGAGGTAGATATGTACAGGGGTACCAGGTAATTGAGGTAGATATGTACAGGTGTACCAGTAGTTGAGGTAGATATGTACAGGGTAGCAGGTAATTGAGGTAGATATGTACAGGGGTACCAGGTAATTGAGGTAGATATGTACAGGGTACCAGGTAATTGAGGTAGATATGTACAGGGGTACCAGGTAATTGAGGTAGATATGTACAGGGGTACCAGGTAATTGAGGTAGATATGTACAGGGTACCAGGTAATTGAGGTAGATATGTACAGGGTAGCAGGTAATTGAGGTAGATATGTACGGGTGTTCCAGGTAATTGAGGTAGATATGTACAGGGTACCAGGTAATTGAGGTAGATATGTACGGGTGTACCAGGTAATTGAGGTAGATATGTACGGGTGTACCAGGTAATTGAGGTAGATATGTACAGGGGTACCAGGTAATTGAGGTAGATATGTACAGGGTACCAGGTAATTGAGGTAGATATGTACAGGGTACCAGGTAATTGAGGTAGATATGTACAGGGTACCAGGTAATTGAGGTAGATATGTACAGGGGTACCAGGTAATTGAGGTAGATATGTACAGGGGTACCAGGTAATTGAGGTAGATATGTACAGGGTACCAGGTAATTGAGGTAGATATGTACAGGGGTACCAGGTAATTGAGGTAGATATGTACAGGGTACCAGGTAATTGAGGTAGATATGTACAGGGGTACCAGGTAATTGAGGTAGATATGTACAGGGGTACCAGGTAATTGATGTAGATATGTACAGGGGTACCAGGTAATTGAGGTAGATATGTACAGGGTACCAGGTAATTGAGGTAGATATGTACAGGGGTACCAGGTAATTGAGGTAGATATGTACAGGGTACCAGGTAATTGAGGTAGATATGTACAGGGGTACCAGGTAATTGAGGTAGATATGTACAGGGGTACCAGGTAATTGAGGTAGATATGTACAGGGTACCAGGTAATTGAGGTAGATATGTACAGGGTACCAGGTAATTGAGGTAGATATGTACAGGGGTACCAGGTAATTGAGGTAGATATGTACAGGGGTACCAGGTAATTGAGGTAGATATGTACAGGGGTACCAGGTAATTGAGGTAGATATGTACAGGGTGTACCAGGTAGTTGAGGTAGATATGTACAGGGTAGCAGGTAATTGAGGTAGATATGTACAGGGGTACCAGGTAATTGAGGTAGATATGTACAGGGTACCAGGTAATTGAGGTAGATATGTACAGGGGGTACCAGGTAATTGAGGTAGATATGTACAGGGGTACCAGGTAATTGAGGTAGATATGTACAGGGTACCAGGTAATTGAGGTAGATATGTACAGGGGTACCAGGTAATTGAGGTAGATATGTACAGGGGTACCAGGTAATTGAGGTAGATATGTACAGGGGTACCAGGTAATTGAGGTAGATATGTACAGGGGTACCAGGTAATTGAGGTAGATATGTACAGGGGTACCAGGTAATTGAGGTAGATATGTACAGGGTACCAGGTAATTGAGGTAGATATGTACAGGGGTACCAGGTAATTGAGGTAGATACATATAACCAGGAATACAGTGACAGATAATAAACTGTAGTTAGTTGGTGCATGAAGGGTTAATGCAGACAGTCCAGGTAGCTATTTGGTTACTATTTAACTAACTATTTACCAGTCTTATGGCTTGGTGGTAGAAGCTATTCGGGTCCTGTTGGTTCCAGACTTGGTGAATCGGTGCAGGTAGTAGACAGAACATTCTATGACTTGGGTGGCTGGAATCTTTGACAATTTTTCTGACCTTTTTCTGACTACATCTGGTATAGAGGTTCTGTATGGCAGGGAGCTCGACCTCAGTGATGTACTGGGCCATACTCACCACCCTCTGTAGCGCCTTGCAGTCGGATGCCAAGCAGTTACCATACCAAGCGGTGATGCAGCCAGTCAAGAAGCTCTCAATGGTGCAGCTGTAGAACTTTTTGAGAATCCGAGGGCCCGTGCCAAATCTTTTCAGCTACTTGAGGGGGAAGAGGCATTGACATGCCCTCTTGACGACTGTGATGGTGTGTTTGGACCATGATAGTTCCTTAGTAATGTGGACACTGGGGAACTTGAGGCTCTCAACCCGCTCCACTACAGCCCTGTTGATGCGAATGAGGATGTCCTCGGCCCTCTGTGTTGAACACTGAGCTGTAGTCAATGAACAGCATTCTCACGTAGGTGTTCCTTTTGTGCAGGTGGGAAAGAGCAGTGTGGAGTGCAATAGAGATTGCGTCATCTGTGGACCTGTTGGGCGGTATGCGAATTGGAGTGGGTCTGGGATGATGGTGTTGGTGATGGTGGAGTGGGTCTGGGATGAAGGCTGTTAGACCAGCCTTTCAAAAAATGTCATGACTACATATGTGAGTGCTACGTGGGCAATAGTTATTTACACAGGTTACCTTGGCATTCTTGGGTACAGGGACTATGGTGGTCTGCTTTAAAGATGTATGTATTACAGACTGGATCAGGGAGAGGTTGAAATTGTCAGTGAAGACACTTGCCAGCTGGTTAGCGTATGCTCTCAATACACGTCCTGGTAATCCATCTGGCCTTGTGAATGTTAACCTGTTTAAAGGTCTTACTCACATCGGCTACGGCGAGTGAGATCACACAGTCATCTGGAACAGCTGGTGCTCTCATGCATGGTTCAGTGTTGCTTGCCTTGATGTGATCATAGAAGGCATTTGTCAGTGAAGCAAGTCAGTTTAGAACACTTATTTTTTTTCATAGACACCCTAGGAACAGTGGGTTAACTTCCTTGTTCAGGGGCAGAATGACAGATTTAAACCTTGTCAGCTCGGGGATTCGATCTTGCAACCTTTTGGTTACTAGTCCAATGCTCTAACCATTAGGCTACCTGCCACCCCCGTGTGCATAAAGTCAGTGCAAAAAAAGGGTCAATGTCCATGTAGCCATTCTGTTAGCTTTTTATCAGTCTTATGTCTTGGGGATAGAAGATAGTCATGTAGCCATTCTGCTAGCTTTTTATCAGTCTTATGGCTTGGGGATAGAAGATAGTCATGTAGCCATTCTGTTAGCTATTTATCAGTCTTATGGCCTGGGGATAGAAGATAGTCATGTAGCCATTCTGTTAGATTATAGTCATGTAGCCATTCTGTTAGATTATAGTCATGTAGCCATTATGTTAGATTATAGTCATGTAGCCATTATGTTAGATTATAGTCCTGTAAGCATTATGTTAGGTATTTATCAGTCTTATGGCCTGGGGATAGAAGATAGTCATGTAGCCATTCTGTTAGATTATAGTCATGTAGCCATTATGTTAGATTATAGTCATGTAGCCATTCTGTTAGATTATAGTCATGTAGCCATTCTGTTAGATTATAGTCATGTAGCCATTATGTTAGATTATAGTCCTGTAAGCATTATGTTAGGTATTTATCAGTCTTATGGCTTGGGGATAGAAGATAGTCATGTAGCCATTCTGTTAGATTATAGTCATGTAGCCATTATGTTAGATTATAGTCCTGTAAGCATTATGTTAGGTATTTATCAGTCTTATGTCTTGGGGATAGAAGATAGTCATGTAGCCATTCTGTTAGCTATTTATCAGTCTTATGGCTTGGGGATAGAAGATAGTCATGTAGCCATTCTGTTAGATTATAGTCCTGTAAGCATTATGTTAGGTATTTATCAGTCTTATGGCTTGGGGATAGAAGATAGTCATGTAGCCATTCTGTTAGATTATAGTCCTGTAGCCATTCTGTTAGCTATTTAACAGTCTTATGGCTTGGGGATAGAAGATGTTCAGGAGCCTGTTGGTGTCAGACTTGATGCTCCGGAACTGCGTGCCGTGGGGAAGCAGAGAGAACAGTCTATGATCTGGGTGGCTGGAGTCTTTAATGATTTAATGGGGTTCCAGGGACTCAGCAGAGAGAACAGTCTATGGCCTGGGTGGCTGGAGTCTTTAATGATTTAATGGGGTTCCAGGGACTCAGCAGAGAGAACAGTCTATGGCCTGGGTGGCTGGAGTCTTTAATGATTTAATGGGGTTCCAGGGACTCAGCAGAGAGAACAGTCTATGATCTGGGTGGCTGGAGTCTTTAATGATTTAATGGGGTTCCAGGGACTCAGCAGAGGGGACAGTCTATGGCCTGGGTGGCTGGAGTTTTTAATGATTTAATGGGGTTCCAGGGACTCCGCAGAGGGAACAGTCTATGATCTGGGTGGCTGGAGTCTTTAATGATTTAATGGGGTTCCAGGTACTCAGCAGAGGGAACAGTCTATGGCCTGGGTGGCTGGAGTCTTTAATGATTTAATGGGGTTCCAGGGACTCAGCAGAGAGAACAGTCTATGGCCTGGGTGGCTGGAGTCTTTACCTATTCTCTGGGTCTTCCTTTCACACCACCTGATACCGAGGTCCTGGATGGCAGGGAGCTCGACTTTAGGTTTCCTTTCACACCACCTGATACCGAGGTCCTGGATGGCAGGGAGCTCGACTTTAGGTTTCCTTTCACACCACCTGATATCGAGGTCCTGGATGGCAGGGAGCTCGACTTTAGGTTTCCTTTCACACCACCTGATACCGAGGTCCTGGATGGCAGGGAGCTCGACTTTAGGTTTCCTTTCACACCACCTGATACCGAGGTCCTGGATGGCAGGGAGCTCGACTTTAGGTTTCCTTTCACACCACCTGATACCGAGGTCCTGGATGGCAGGGAGCTCGACTTTAGGTTTCCTTTCACACCACCTGATATCGAGGTCCTGGATGGCGGGAAGCTCGACTTTAGGTTTCCTTTCACACCACCTGATACCGAGGTCCTGGATGGCAGGGAGCTCGACTTTAGGTTTCCTTTCACACCACCTGATATCGAGGTCCTGGATGGCGGGAAGCTCGACTTTAGGTTTCCTTTCACACCACCTGATACCGAGGTCCTGGATGGCAGGGAGCTCGACTTTAGGTTTCCTTTCAGTCAGTCAACTTCGGTACAACATACTATGGGGGAGTTGCACTCTCGTGACTCCAGTTGAAGGATCTACAATCAAGCCTTGACAAGGCCAATGAAATCTATGCCTTGCTGAAAGCCCCACCTTCCACAGGTGATAAGCATGAGCCTGGGATTTATTCCTTAAAACTTATTCAGCTCTTCACCTCAGTGTGAACAGGAACGATTCAAGCTACTAAAACAAACAAATGGAAAACGAGACTATCTTACGTTGCACCAACTAACCTGTCCCCATAGTGGTAGAGCGTGAAGTGCTGAGCGTAGAGCGTAGAGCGTGGAGAGCGGAGCGTTGAACGTGGAGCGCTGAGCGTAGAGAGCTGAGCGTGGAGCGCTGAGCGTAGAGAGTGGAGCGTAGAGCGTGGAGAGCGGAGCGTGGAGCGCCGAGCGTAGAGAGCGGAGCGTGGAGCGTAGAGCGTAGAGCGCTGAGCGTAGAGCGTAGAGCGCAGAACGTGTAGCGTAGAGCGGAGCGCAGAACGTGTAGCATAGAGCGGAGCGCAGAGCGTGGAGCGTGGAGCGTAGAGAGCGGAGCGTGGAGCGTAGAGCGTGGAGCGTAGAGAGCGGAGCGTAGAGAACAACACTATACACTATAGAGAACAACACTATACACTATTGAGAACAACACTATACACTATAGAGAACAACACTATACTGTAGAGAACAACACTATACACTATAGAGAACAACACTATACTGTAGAGAACAACACCATACACTATAGAGAACAACACTATACTGTAGAGAACAACACCATACACTATAGAGAACAACACTATACACTATAGAGAACAACACTATACACTATAGAGAACAACACTATACACTATAGAGAACAACACTATACACTAGAGAACAACACTATACACTAGAGAACAACACTATACACTATAGAGAACAACACTATACACTAGAGAACAACACTATACACTAGAGAACAACACTATACACTATAGAGAACAACACTATACACTATAGAGAACAACACTATACACTATAGAGAACAACACCATACACTATAGAGAACAACACTATACACTATAGAGAACAACACTATACACTGTAGAGAACAACACTATACACTATAGAGAACAACACTATACACTATAGAGAACAACACTATACACTATAGAGAACAACACTATACACTGTAGAGAACAACACTATACACTATAGAGAACAACACTATACACTATAGAGAACAACACTATACACTATAGAGAACAACACTATACACTATAGAGAACAACACTATACACTGTAGAGAACAACACCATACACTGTAGAGAACAACACTATACACTATAGAGAACAACACTATACACTATAGAGAACAACACTATACACTATAGAGAACAACACTGTAGAGAACAACACTATTCCGGCACAGCCAGAAGAGGACTGGCCACCCCACATAGCCTGGTTCCTCTCTAGGTTTCTTCCTAGGTTTTGGTAACAGAGGGACCTTCCTTTGGTTGAGGATCAATCCATTCTTTCACGGAACAACTCCCCCTTTCATATAGTAACTCAGATCGGCCCGAACAGCAGATGAATTTGCCCACTTTCCCTGCTGAGGTATCTGTGGTGGAATGATCACTCATATCAGAGACATAACAGGGTGTGATGCTATGAGAGTGAAAGTAAGTGTGAGTGTGTGTGTGAGGGAGAGAGGGAGAGATGAATGGGACTTTCAACCACACGGCCCAATGGTTTCCACATCACTGGGTCTGGTCTGGGTTTGATGATTGAGCTGATAGATAACAGATGGTTGAGAACTTTTACTTGTAGCGAATATCGATGTAAGTGAAACAAACAACAACCAATCAGACATTGTCCATCAGTGATTTATTCACTCAAGGGACCCCAACAACCAATCAGACATTGTCCATCAGTGATTTATTCACTCAAGGGACCCCAACAACCAATGATGTTGAGGATGGCCCTCCGTTACCAAGAGCCTGATGATGTTGAGGATGGCCCTCCGTTACCAAGAGTCTGAGGATGGCCCTCCGTTACCAAGAGCCTGAGGATGGCCCTCCGTTACCAAGAGCCTGAGGATGGCCCTCCGTTACCAAGAGCCTGATGATGTTGAGGATGGCCCTCCATTACCAAGAGCCTAATGATGTTGAGGATGGCCCTCTGTTGCCAAGAGCCTGATGATGTTGAGGATGGCCCTCCGTTACCAAGAGTCTGAGGATGGCCCTCCGTTACCAAGAGCCTGAGGATGGCCCTCCGTTACCAAGAGCCTGAGGATGGCCCTCCGTTACCAAGAGTCTGATGATGTTGAGGATGGCCCTCCATTACCAAGTGCCTGGGGATGGCCCTCCGTTACCAAGAGTCTGATGATGTTGAGGATGGCCCTCCGTTACCAAGAGCCTAATGATGTTGAGGATGGCCCTCCGTTACCAAGATTCTGATGATGTTGAGGATGGCCCTCCATTACCAAAAGCCTGAGGATGGCCCTCCATTACCTAGAGCCTGAGGATGGCCCTCCGTTACCTAGAGCCTGAGGATGGCCCTCCGTTACCTAGAGCCTGAGGATGGCCCTCCGTTACCTAGAGCCTGAGGATGGCCCTCCGTTACCTAGAGCCTGAGGATGGCCCTCCGTTACCAAGAGCCTGAGGATGGCCCTCCGTTACCTAGAGCCTGAGGATGGCCCTCCGTTACCAAGAGCCTAATGATGTTGAGGATGGCCCTCCGTTACCAAGAGCCTGATGAGGTTGAGGATGGCCCTCCGTTACCAAGAGCCTGAGGATGGCCCTCCGTTACCAAGAGCCTGAGGATGGCCCTCCGTTACCAAGAGTCTGAGGATGGCCCTCCGTTACCAAGAGCCTGAGGATGGCCCTCCGTTACCAAGAGCCTGATGATGTTGAGGATGGCCCTCCGTTACCAAGAGCCTAATGATGTTGAGGATGGCCCTCCGTTACCAAGAGCCTGATGAGGTTGAGGATGGCCCTCCGTTACCAAGAGTCTGAGGATGGCCCTCCGTTACCAAGAGTCTGATGATTTTGAGGATGGCCCTCCGTTACCTAGAGCCTGAGGATGGCCCTCCGTTACCATGATATCAACCTGTCATCATTCCCTGTTGGTAGTTGTTTTTCTCATGATTCTAAAGTGACTCATAAAAGAGAAGTTATATTAAGCTCCATGATCAGTGTGAGCCAACACCTTGACATCAAGTATGTACCCTTTGACCTATGAGTAGTCTGTTAACATGGTTTCACATCCCTGTTTAGAGACGCTGCTGGATTCCACATCACGTCATCTCCCCCACCCTCGACCCCCGTGACAACGAACCACTCTCCTCACGGCCAGTGACTTGGCTGTGAGGATATTACCCCCCCAGACAAGTCTCTCACGTAGAGTAGTTGACTTGTGGCCACCCCCCATGATGCCGAGCTGCAACCCAGAACACCCAGCATGAGTTCACTTCCCCTCTGTGGTGTTCTACTGAAGAGACTCTTCAGGAAGTCGTCACCACTGAAAAAATGTGAGGAGGACCATAAATATTAAACCAAAATACTATATAACACATATACTGTACAGTGTATTGTGTCTCATTCAATCAGAATACTAGATAACACATATACTGTATTGTATCTCATTCAATCAGAATACTAGATAACACATATACTGTATTGTATCTCATTCAATCAGAATACTAGATAACACATATACTGTATTGTATCTCATTCAATCAGAATACTAGATAACACATATACTGTATTGTATCTCATTCAATCAGAATACTATATAACACATATACTGTATTGTGTCTCATTCAATCAGAATACTAGATAACACATATACTGTATTGTATCTCATTCAATCAGAATACTATATAACACATATACTGTATTGTATCTCATTCAATCAGAATACTATATAACACATATACTGTATTGTATCTCATTCAATCAGAATACTATATAACACATATACTGTATTGTATCTCATTCAATCAGAATACTATATAACACATATACTCTGTGATTGTTAACATGCTGTTGTTGACTTGTTCGAGAAGTGAAAATAAGAGTCAATCTGGCCCAGTTGACAGTGAGACTGATATAGCTGTAGCTTCTGGTTCCTGCTACAGGGTCAATGTGGCCCAGTTGATAGTGAGACTGATATAGCTGTAGCTTCTGGTTCCTGCTACAGGGTCAATGTGGCCCAGTTGACAGTGAGACTGATACAGCTGTAGCTTCTGGTTCCTGCTACAGGGTCAATGTGGCCCAGTTGACAGTGAGACTGATACAGCTGTAGCTTCTGGTTCCTGCTACAGGGTCAATGTGGCCCAGTTGACAGTGAGACTGATACAGCTGTAGCTTCTGGTTCCTGCTACAGGGTCAATGTGGCCCAGTTGACAGTGAGACTGATACAGCTGTAGCTTCTGGTTCCTGCTACAGGGTCAATGTGGCCCAGTTGATAGTGAGACTGATACAGCTGTAGCTTCTGGTTCCTGCTACAGGGTCAATGTGGCCCAGTTGATAGTGAGACTGATACAGCTGTAGCTTCTGGTTCCTGCTACAGGGTCAATGTGGCCCAGTTGACAGTGAGACTGATATAGCTGTAGCTTCTGGTTCCTGCTACAGGGTCAATGTGGCCCAGTTGACAGTGAGACTGATACAGCTGTAGCTTCTGGTTCCTGCTACAGGGTCAATGTGGCCCAGTTGACAGTGAGACTGATACAGCTGTAGCTTCTGGTTCCTGCTACAGGGTCAATGTGGCCCAGTTGACAGTGAGACTGATACAGCTGTAGCTTCTGGTTCCTGCTACAGGGTCAATGTGGCCCAGTTGACAGTGAGACTGATACAGCTGTAGCTTCTGGTTCCTGCTACAAATCATTATGCTTACTATGCCCAAGTCATGCTTACTGTCTAAGAAGTAAGGGAAAATTCCCCGCTCCTTCCCCATCAGAATCCTGAGAAAGTAGTCCTTAGTCATATCTATTCTTATATTAACCTTGTGAGACCCAATGTTGCAACAATGTAACGTCTCCTGAATTGCATCCTGTACAGGTCCTAAACTGAAACGTCAACCCACTACATAACGTATCTCCTTCGACCCAGATGTATCTCCAGTGTGTGTTCTGTGTCAGTATGATTCTTGTGGCATCAGTAGTTTCTGAAACATAACCCTGTCCAACTGTGAATCCACGCCGGTTCCCTACACAGTAATATGGTGTAAGGCCTTCATACAAGGACATTGCTTGAAATATATTTTTCTGTGTTGTCTAAGATAAAGTGGTTAGGTAGAAGAAAAAGAAATGAAGAAATAGTGATGATTTAATTAACACTACGAAACCATAAAGTTATAAAGTTATTGAAGAGTAACTTTTAATTCCAGAACACATTGTAAATGGAAAATGATGCGGAATGCAGCAACAGTGACCATTTATATGTCGTCTTATAACAAAGCACCTTTTCCATCGATTTCTTTGGTTTAGCTAACGATTTCCAGATGGTAAGAAATTACTGTCTCTACCACATTTCTTTCCAATTCAGTCATGTTTCTTCAATAAAGTCAAGTATGCCCCTGTAGACCTACTGGCCTTGCAGTCCTGGAGGAACTAATACGAGTTCTTTATTCAGCTTTATCACATTGTTCTATAAATAAAAAATCATCTCCTCCATCCACACAACATAGGAAATGTTACTCTACATCACATCCATCGTGCTGACCCTCAACACGGGGCCCCTCGGGGGTCTACAATAAATCCACTGTGCTGACCCTCAACACGGGGCCCCTCAGGGGTCTACAACACATCCACCGTGCTGACCCACAACACGGGGCCCCTCGGGGGTCTACAATAAATCCACCATGCTGACCCTCAACACGGGGCCCCTCAGGGGTCTACAACACATCCACCGTGCTGACCCTCAACACGGGGCCCCTCAGGGGTCTACAACACATCCACCGTGCTGACCCTCAACACGGGCCCCTCAGGGGTCAACAACACATCCACCGTGCTGACCCTCAACACGGGCCCCTCAGGGGTCTACAACACATCCACCGTGCTGACCCTCAACACGGGGCCCCTCAGGGGTCTACAACACATCCACCGTGCTGACCCTCAACACGGGGCCCCTCGGGGGTCAACAACACATCCACCGTGCTGACCCTCAACACGGGGCCCCTCAGGGGTCTACAACACATCCACCATGCTGACCCTCAACACGGGGCCCATCGGGGTTCTACAACACATCCACCGTGCTGACCCTCAACACGGGCCCCTCAGGGGTCAACAACACATCCACCGTGCTGACCCTCAACACAGGGCCCCTCGGGGGTCTACAACACATCCAGGTTAGAAACATTTTGTTTTTAAAAGAATCATTGTATAACGGCACCTCTGTTTTTAAGCCTGGATTCCTAGCACATTGATATTATTGTTGGATTTGATTTTAATAGCTATTATTTCGTTGGTCATAATAATATGTCGATAGTCAATCAAATGTAATCAATCAAATGTATTTATAAAGCCCTTCTTACATCAGCTGATGTCACAAAGTGCTGTACAGAAACCCAGCCTAAAACCCCAAACAGCAATCAATGCAGGTGTAGAAGCACGGTGGCTAGGAAAAACTCACTAGAAAGGCAGGAACCTAGGAAGAAACCTAGAGAGGAACCAGGCTATGTGGGGTGGACAGTCCTCTTCTGGCTGTGCCGGGCGGAGATTATAACAGAACATGGCCAAGATGTTCAAATGTTCATAGGTGACCAGCAGGGTCAAATAATAATAATCACAGTGGATGTAGAGGGAGCAACAGGTCAGCACCTCAGGAGTAAATGTCAGTTGGCTTTTCATAGCCGATCGTTCAGATAGTGGACAAACTTGTTTTACTCTTCTTGAGGGTTGACAACTTTCTGAGAAGTAGCCATTTGATTTCCTAGATGTTTCCTAGTGTTCAATTGTTTCAAATACTTGTCTTATATTATCTCCAATGTAACGTAATAATTTAATAATTAAATTAATAATTTAATAATTTAATATTTCAATAATTCAAATATTTTAATAATATAATATAAGATTTTAATATTTTAATAATATAATAATATAATAATATAATAATATAATAATATAATATTTTAATAATATAATAATTTAATAATATAATAATTTAATAATATAATAATATAATAATTTAATAATTTTATAATATAATAATATAATCATTTTAATGATATGTGCTATTTCTTTTGCTGGGGTTTTTTGCATCACAACACTGAAGTGTAAAGGAACTCCACGTTTTAGACTGGATCGTTATACCTACCACCTGGGTCCACCTGGGTCCACCTGGGTCCACCTGGGTCCACCTGGGTCCACCTGGGTCCACCTGGGTCCACCTGGGTCCACCTGGGTCCACCTGGGTCCTGTTTCAGTCATGAAATCAGACCTGAGTACCCGATAGGAGGGGTTAAAATATACTAATAGTAGATCAAATAAGGTCTCATTTACCCCAACTGGTGTGCCATCCAGCCCTGGAGTTTTCCCTGGCCTGAAGGCTTTCATTGCATCAATACATACCTCCTCTGCAATTTGGCCATCATACAAGTCTTTCTGTACAGATGCTAATTTTACACCACTATTAGGAAAAAAGTCCTTCCAATTAACTTCAGTTAGTGTAAATGGAGGAGACTGAAAAGAGAACATATGCTTAAAATATTTAGCTTCCTCTTTCAAAGTATCGTTTGGTGAATCATGGATGACTCCGTCATTTGTAACAAGTTTCTGTAAACTATTTTTGGTCAAATTTCTATGTTGAAGATTCTAAAATAATTTGGTGCATTTCTCCCCATATTCCATCCAATTAGCTTAATTTTTATAATACATTCCACTGGATCTTTGTTGAATAAGTTATTCCATGTCTTTTTGTTTTCCCTCTGACTCGTTCTGTGCCTCTATGGTACAGTTTTTATTGCTGTCTATCTGTGCTGTTAGTTCTTCTATTTAATTTGTTAACATTAACTCTTTAACCCATAATAGTTTGTGTTTTAAACATGAGTATTGAACTGCATGACCTCTAAAGGCACATAAAGGTGCCTCGCCCACGTGAATCCTCGCCCACGTGGTACCTCACCCACGTGGTACCTCGCCCACGTGAGTCCTCGCTCACGTGAATCCTCGCCCACGTGGATCCTCGCCCGCGTGAGTCCTCGCCCGCGTGAATCCTCGCCCGCGTGAGTCCCCGCCCACGTGAATCCTCGCCCATGTGGTGCCTCACCCGCGTGGGTCCTCACCCGCGTGGGTCCTCGCCCGCGTGAAACCTCGCCCACGTGGATCCTCACCCACGTGGATCCTCACCCACGTGGATCCTCACCCACGTGAAACCTCGCCCACGTGAAACCTCGCCCACGTGAATCCTCGCCCACGTGAACCCTCGCCCACGTGAAGCCTCGCCCACCTGAATCCTCGCACACATGGACATTCTGTAAGAGTAATGTGGATGCCAATTATTTGACGGTCCAACCATATTCTGCCTCCTATCAAAACGTTTTAAACTTTTGGTGCCAGGATAGAAGAAAGTAATGAAGACGACTAGCTTGATTAAGCCTACAGTATCTCTTATTGGTAACTCTTACGAGTAGCTCTTACCAGCAGCTCTTACCAGTATCTATTATCAGTATCTCTTACCAGTAGCTTTTACCAGTATCTCGTATCAGTAGCTCTTACCAGCATATACCAGCATTCCGGGTTGGATGCGCGTGTTAAAGAAGCAGTGCAGCTAGGTTGGGTTGTGTTTCGGAGGACGCATGGCTTTCGACCTTCGTCTCTCCCGAGCCCATACGGGAGTTGTGGCGATGAGACAAGATAGTAACTACTAATAATTGGATACCACAAAATTGGGGAGAAAAGGGGGTCAAAATGAATGTAAAAGAAAGAAAGAAAAGGGAATTACATTCCAAATACACTTAACTCGGATCGGAAGTTCCCCCCTTTACCCCAAATATGTTCCATAATCCACTGTTTATGATTCAAGAGATCTTTATCCTGAAGGTTTTGACTTTTCTGACAATCAACGACCTCAACATAAAATAGGATCTCCATTATCTACTACCTATATGTACATATCTACCTCAATAATCTGGTACCCTGCACATCCACTCAGTACTGGTACTTCCTGTATATAGCCATGTTATTACCTGGTACTCCCTGTATATAGCCATGTTATTACCTGATACTTCCTGTATAGAGCCATGTTATTATCTGGTACTTCCTGGAAATAGCCATGTTATTACCTGGTACTTCCTGTATATAGTCATGTTATTACCTGGTATTCCCTGTATACAGCCATGTTATTACCTGGTACTTCCTGTATATAGCCATGTTATTACTACTCCCTGTATATAGCCATGTTATTACCTGGTACTCCCTGTATATAGCCATGTTGTTACCTGGTACTCCCTGTATATAGCCATGTTGTTACCTGGTACTCCCTGTATATAGCCATGTTGTTACCTGGTACTCCCTGTATACAGCCATGTTGTTACATGGTACTCCCTGTATACAGCCATGTTATTACCTGGTACTTCCTGTACATAGCCATGTTATTACCTGGTACTTCCTGTATATAGCCATGTTATTACCTGGTACCCCTGCACATCCACTCAGTACTGGTACTTCCTGTATATAGTCATGTTGTTACCTGGTACTCCCTGTATATAGCCATGTTATTACCTGGTACATCCTGTATATAGCCATGTTATTACCTGGTACTTCCTGTATATAGTCATGTTATTACCTGGTACTTCCTGTATATAGCCATGTTATTACCTGGTACTTCCCGTATATAGTCATGTTATTACCTGGTACTTCCTGTATATAACCATGTTATTACCTGGTACTTCCTGTATATAGCCATGTTATTACCTGGTACATCCTGTATATAGCCATGTTATTACCTGGTACTTCCTGTATATAGTCATGTTATTACCTGGTACTTCCTGTATATAGCCATGTTATTACCTGGTATTCCCTGTATACAGCCATGTTATTACCTGGTACTTCCTGTATATAGCCATGTTATTACTACTCCCTGTATATAGCCATGTTATTACCTGGTACTCCCTGTATATAGCCATGTTGTTACCTGGTACTCCCTGTATATAGCCATGTTGTTACCTGGTACTCCCTGTATATAGCCATGTTGTTACCTGGTACTCCCTGTATACAGCCATGTTGTTACATGGTACTCCCTGTATACAGCCATGTTATTACCTGGTACTTCCTGTATATAGCCATGTTATTACCTGGTACTTCCTGTATATAGCCATGTTATTACCTGGTACCCCTGCACATCCACTCAGTACTGGTACTTCCTGTATATAGTCATGTTGTTACCTGGTACTCCCTGTATATAGCCATGTTATTACCTGGTACATCCTGTATATAGCCATGTTATTACCTGGTACTTCCTGTATATAGTCATGTTATTACCTGGTACTTCCTGTATATAGCCATGTTATTACCTGGTACTTCCTGTATATAGTCATGTTATTACCTGGTACTTCCTGTATATAACCATGTTATTACCTGGTACTTCCTGTATATAGCCATGTTATTACCTGGTACATCCTGTATATAGCCATGTTATTACCTGGTACTTCCTGTATATAGTCATGTTATTACCTGGTACTTCCTGTATATAGCCATGTTATTACCTGGTACTTCCTGTATATAGTCATGTTATTACCTGGTACTTCCTGTATATAACCATGTTATTACCTGGTACTTCCTGTATATAGCCATGTTATTACCTGGTACTTCCTGTATATAGCCATGTTATTACCTGGTACTTCCTGTATATAGTCATGTTATTACCTGATACTTCCTGTATATAGTTATGTTATTTTTACTCGTTATGGTTATTCGTTATTCACTATTTATTCCTCCTGTCACTTTCTATTTATCAATTTTAGGGTATGACTGCAAGGTATGACTATAGGGTATGGCTGTAGGGTATGACTATAGGTTATGACTGTAGGCTATGACTATAGGGTGTGGCTGTAGGGTATGACTGTTGGGTATGACACGACAATAGGGTATGACTGTAGGGTATGACTGTAGAGTATGACTGTAGAGTATGACTGTAGGGTATGACAATAGGGTATGACTGCAAGGTATGACTATAGGGTATGGCTGTAGGGTATGACTATAGGTTATGTCTGTAGGCTATGACTATAGGGTATGTCTGTAGGCTATGACTATAGGGTATGGTTGTAGGGTATGACTGTTGGGTATGACACGACTATAGGGTATGACTATAGGGTATGACTGTAGGGTATGACTGTCAGGTATGACTGTAGAGTATGACTGTAGAGTATGACTATAGGGTATGGCTGTATGGTATGACTATAGGGTATGACTGTAGGGTATGACTATAGGTATGACTGTAGGCTATGACTATAGGGTATGGCTGTAGGGTATGACTGTTGGGTATGACACGACTATAGGGTATGACTATAGGGTATGACTATAGGGTATGACTGCAGGGTTTGTCTGCAGGGTATGACTGTAGGGTATGACTGTAGGGTATGACTATAGGGTATGACTATAGGGTATGAATGTCGGGTATGACTGTAGGGTATGACTGTCGGGTATGACTGTCGGGTATGGCTGTCGGGTATGACTGTCGGGTATGACTGTCGGGTATGGCTGTCGGGTATGGCTGTGGGGTATGACAGTAGGGTATGACTGTAGGGTATGACTGTAGGGTATGACTGTAGGGTATGACTGTCGGGTATGGCTGTATGACAGTAGGGTATGACTGTAGGGTATGGCTGTCGGGTATGACTATAGGGTATGACTGTAGGGTATGACTGTGCTTCTACACCTGCATTGCTTGATGTTTGGGGTTTTAGGCTGGGTTTCTGTACAGCACTTTGAGATATCAGCTGATGTATGAAGGGCTATATAAATACATTTGATTTGATTTCATATGACTATAGGGTATGACTGCCGGGTATGACTGTAGGGTATGGCTGTATGACTGTCGGGTATGGCTGTATGACTGTCGGGTATGGCTGTATGACTGTAGGGTATGACTGTAGGGTATGACTGTAGGGTATGACTATAGGCTATGACTGTAGGGTATGACTGTAGGGTATGACTGTAGGGTATGACTGCAGAGTATGACTGTAGGGTGCGACTATAGGGTATGACTGTAGGGAATGGCTGTAGGGTATGACTGTAGGGTATGACTGTAGGGTATGATTATAGGGTATGACTGTAGGGTATGGCTGTAAGGTATGGCTGTAGGGTATGACTGTAGGGTATGGCTGTAGGGTATGACTGTCGGGTATGACTGTAGGGTATGACTGTAGGGTATGACTGTAGGGTATGACTGTAGGGTATGGCTGTAGGGTATGACTGTAGGGTATGACTGTCGGGTATGACTGTAGGGTATGTCTTATTGCCATGGTAAACAAGGAAATAAATACTTTATTTCAGTTTTATGGAATGATTGTCCAAACAATAAATCACCTTTCAGCCTCATTCCATCTGAGCCTGGGCAGTCTGTTGTGTTGCGCTGCCCATTAAAGCTGGACTCCAGTGTTGTTGAACAGAAACGATAACAGGAAATGAATCAGCATCTTAACCAGACCTGGCTCACGTATCGTTGTTCACACATTACATCAGGTTCTCTTTCTATCACTACAGGAGATGCACGAAGCACTGTAGTGATGAGGGTCATTGTGTTATTGTTGACAAGTCATGTCTATTTCCTGAGAGGCAGTCACAAGGCCTGCAACACCTGCACACCCACACACACACACACACCCTATAGTCACACCCTACAGTCATACCCTATAGTCATACATACATACACACACCCTGTAGTCACACCCTACAGTCATACCCTATAGTCATACATACACAAACACACACACAACCAGGGCAGTCAAAACTGTGAGTAGGATTGAGAGATAGGCAGACAGACAGACAGACAGTGATGACAGACAGACAGTTATGACAGACAGTGATGCATCATCTTCAGGGAAATCTGTTTTTGCTGCCAACTGGCTAATGACGCTCATCGTTGTGTGGCTGCCAACTGGCTAATGACGCTCATCGTTGTGTGGCTGCCAACTGGCTAATGACGCTCATCGTTGTGTGGCTGCCAACTGGCTAATGACGCTCATCGTTGTGTGGCTGCCAACTGGCTAATGAGGCTCATCGTTGTGTGGCTGCCAACTAGCTAATGACGCTCATCGTTGTGTGGCTGCCAACTGGCTAATGAGGCTCATCGTTGTGTGGCTGCCAACTGGCTAATGAGGCTCATCGTTGTGTGGCTGCCAACTGGCTAATGACGCTCACCGTTGTGTGGCTGCCAACTGGCTAATGACGCTCACCGTTGTGTGGCTGCCAACTGGCTAATGACGCTCATCGTTGTGTGGCTGCCAACTGGCTAATGACGCTCATCGTTGTGTGGCTGCCAACTGGCTAATGACGCTCATCGTTGTGTGGCTGCCAACTGGCTAATGACGCTCATCGTTGTGTGGCTGCCAACTGGCTAATGACGCTCATCGTTGTGTGGCTGCCAACTGGCTAATGTCGCTCATCGTTGTGTGGCTGCCAACTGGCTAATGACGCTCATCGTTGTGTGGCTGCCAACTGGCTAATGACGCTCATCGTTGTGTGGCTGCCAACTGGCTAATGACGCTCATCGTTGTGTGGCTGCCAACTGGCTAATGACGCTCATCGTTGTGTGGCTGCCAACTGGCTAATGACGCTCATCGTTGTGTGGCTGCCAACTGGCTAATGACGCTCATCGTTGAAGAAGTCCTTAACGTTCAAGAAAATATATTATGAATTTGAAATTGACCGAATGTGATGTTGTAATGTTTTTAACTATGAACCTCAGGAAAGCAGCAGAACTGGACTATGCTGCCATTTATAGGTATTTTCAAGTGTCAAACTAAAATGATACTTCGAGGTTAGCAATCACAAGCTATACAAAAGCTTGATAAATGCAATAACATTTACATTACTTAAAGGAGATGTCAAGTCATCCTCTGTCCTCCACCCTGTTACAGCAGCTCACACCTGGAACACACAGGATATCAACACACTGTCACTGTAGTGGGGCTATGCCAGGAATGCTTCTGGCTGACAGAGAGGATTCTGAGGACTGTCACTGCCCTGCTTCCAGACTGACAGGCCAACAAGGGCCTGAGAGGCTCCAGTCCCAGGATGGAAGGCTCCCGTCACTGTGGTGTCACTAACTGAACCCGGGATGGAAGGCTGGTGTCGGGACAGCGAGGCCGACCAGACGCTACCCGCCAGGGGATGAGGTGGTCTCATACGAGGGGCTAGCTCCATCTTGGTTGGTGACAATAACAGTTGGACAGGACGAGGCCATCCGTCTCCATTACAGGGACAGAGTTTTCTCCCACATCACCCAGGCTGTCGTGTTCTCCTCGGGGTCCTAAGGAGACGCTGTCTCATACATCATGTTGCCTCTAAAGGCTGAAAGCCCCCTGATGAGACCCCCCTCCCCCCTCCACCCCACACCCCAAACCACACTTCCATGGCTGTCCACCTTAACAGGAGTAGGTCTCTGCTGCAAGAGGGAATTAGCATAGCAATGGGAACCTTTACCACTGTAAATGACTACAGTCTCTGCCCCCTCTCTCTCTCTCTCTCTCTCTCTCTCTCTCTCTCTCTCTCTCTGTCTCTCTCCCTCTCTCTCTCTCTCTCCCTCTCTGTCTCTCCATCCCTCTCTCTTTCTCTCTCTCCCTCTCTCTGTCTCTCCATCCCTCTCTGTCTCTCCATCCCTCTCTGTCTCTCCATCCCTCTCTCTGTCTCTCTCTCCCTCTCTCTCTCTCTCTCCCTCTCTCTCCCTCTCTCTCTCTCTCTCTCTCCATCCCTCTCTCTCCCTCTCTCTGTCTCTCCATCCCTCTTTCTCCCTCTCTCTGTCTCTCCATCCCTCTTTCTCTCTCGCTCCCTCTCTCTCCCTCTCTCTCCCTCTCCATCCCTCTTTCTCCCTCTCTCTGTCTCTCCATCCCTCTCTCCCTCCCTCTGTCTCTCTCTCCCTCTCTCTCCCTCTCTCTCTCCATCCCTCTCTCTCCCTCTCTCTGTCTCTCCATCCCTCCTTCCTAATCATATTTGACAAACTGTAAATGCCCTCTTCTCATCATAGCGATTCCTAGGAATGACCATGTTTAGATCTTTTATCAGTTGTACAAGGAACTCTATTTGCGTCCCAAATGACACCCTATTCCCTGCTTAGTGCACAGGGTTCTGCTCAAATGTAGTGCACTTCAGAGGGAATAGGGTGTCATTTAGGTCACAGGCATGTTTCTAAACTGTAAAGGGTTGTAGAGGGGTTCAGCATCGTATTACCAACTACAGTCCTCATATATTAAACTGTAAAGGGTTGTAGAGGGGTTCAGCATCGTATTACCAACTACAGTCCTCATATATTAAACTGTAAAGGGTTGTAGAGGGGTTCAGCATCGTATTACCAACTACAGTCCTCATATATTAAACTGTAAAGGGTTGTAGAGGGGTTCAGCATCATATCACCAACTACAGTCCTCATATATTAAACTGTAAAGGGTTGTAGAGGGGTTCAGCATCGTATTACCAACTACAGTCCTCATATATTAAACTGTAAAGGGTTGCAGAGGGGTTCAGCATCATATTACCAACTACAGTCCTCATATATTAAACTGTAAAGGGTTGTAGAGGGGTTCAGCATCGTATTACCAACTACAGTCCTCATATATTAAACTGTAAAGGGTTGTAGAGGGGTTCAGCATCGTATTACCAACTACAGTCCTCATATATTAAACTGTAAAGGGTTGTAGAGGGGTTCAGCATCATATTACCAACTACAGTCCTCATATATTAAACTGTAAAGGGTTGTAGAGGGGTTCAGCATCGTATTACCAACTACAGTCCTCATATATTAAACTGTAAAGGGTTGTAGAGGGGTTCAGCATCGTATTACCAACTACAATCCTCATATATTAAACTGTAAAGGGTTGTAGAGGGGTTCAGCATCGTATTACCAACTACAGTCCTCATATATTAAACTGTAAAGGGTTGTAGAGGGGTTCAGCATCGTATTACCAACTACAGTCCTCATATATTAAACTGTAAAGGGTTGTAGAGGGGTTCAGCATCATATTACCAACTACAGTCCTCATATATTAACGGATGAGCCTCACTGATCACTGAACCATTTAAACTGAACTTCAATGTATCTTTGATGAACACTTTAACTAGCATGCCTTTCTTCCAACACGTATGTTAATTTCAACTGAAGCATCGCCTCATTGTTTACAGGACACAGAGAGACAGAGACATTATGTCTGGATAAACTATGCAGCCTATTTACTGTGGGTGGATATATGAACATGGAATGGCCAAGAAACCCTTAACGGAATGTGCACTATATCTTAGGAGATACGCCTGTTCTATCAAATAGGAGAGCAACCTATCATTGGTCACCTCATAGACTGAAACGATGCACCCTGTTAATGCTGTCTACATTCTATTGCCTCTGCCTTTAAACCCAGATCACAGGCCTATGATTCAAACATACTGTTGTCTAAAAACATGGTTGACAAGAAAAACTCCAGGTAATACAGTAGACAGACAGGTACTACAGTAGACAGACAGGTACTACAGTAGACAGACAGGTACTACAGTAGACAGACAGGTACTACAGTAGACAGACAGGTACTACAGCAGACTGACAGGTACTACAGTAGACAGACAGGTACTACAGTAGACAGACAGGTACTACAGTAGACAGACAGGTACTACAGTAGACAGACAGGTACTACAGTAGACAGACAGGTAATAGAGTAGACAGACAGGTGCTACAGTAGACAGACAGGTACTATAGTAGACAGACAGGTACTACAGTAGACAGACAGGTACTACAGTAGACAGACAGGTACTACAGCAGACAGACAGGTACTACAGTAGACAGACAGGTACTACAGTAGACAGACAGGTACTACAGTAGACAGACAGGTGCTACAGCAGACAGACAGGTACTACAGTAGACAGACAGGTACTACAGCAGACTGACAGGTACTACAGTAGACAGACAGGTACTACAGTAGACAAACAGGTACTACAGTAGACAGACAGGTACTACAGCAGACAGACAGGTACTACAGTAGACAGACAGGTACTACAGTAGACAGACAGGTACTACAGTAGACAGACAGGTACTACAGCAGACAGTCAGGTACTACAGTAGACAGGTACTACAGTAGACAGACAGGTACTGCAGTAGACAGACAGGTGCTACAGCAGACAGACAGGTACTACAGTAGACAGACAGGTACTACAGCAGACTGACAGGTACTACAGTAGACAGACAGGTACTACAGTAGACAAACAGGTACTACAGTAGACAGACAGGTACTACAGCAGACAGACAGGTACTACAGTAGACAGACAGGTACTACAGTAGACAGACAGGCACTACAGTAGACAGGTACTACAGCAGACAGTCAGGTACTACAGTAGGACAGACAGGTACTACAGTAGCAGACAGGTACTACAGCAGACAGCAGGTACTACAGGAGACAGACGGTACTACAGTAGACAGACAGGTGACTACAGTAGACAGACAGGTACTACAGCAGACAGACAGGTACTACAGTAGACAGACAGGTACTACAGTAGACAGACAGGTCCTACAGCAGACAGACAGGTACTACAGCAGACAGACGGGTACTACAGCAGACAGGTGCTACAGTAGACAGACAGGTACTACAGTAGACAGACAGGTACTACAGCAGACAGACAGGTACTACAGCAGACCTCCAGGTACTACAGCAGACAGACAGGTGCTACAGCAGACAGACAGGTACTACAGTAGACAGACAGGTACTACAGCAGACAGACAGGTACTACAGCAGACAGACAGGTACTACAGCAGACAGACAGGTACTACAGCAGACAGACAGGTACTACAGTAGACAGACATGTACTACAGCAGACAGACAGGTACTACAGTAGACAGACAGGTACTACAGTAGACAGACAGGTACTACAGCAGACAGACAGGTACTACAGCAGACAGACAGGTACTACAGTAGACAGACAGGTACTACAGCAGACAGACAGGTACTACAGCAGACAGACAGGTGCTACAGTAGACAGACAGGTACTACAGCAGACAGACAGGTACTACAGCAGACAGACAGGTACTACAGCAGACAGACAGGTACTACAGCAGACAGACAGGTACTACAGCAGACAGACAGGTACTACAGCAGACAGACAGGTACTACAGCAGACAGACAGGTACTACAGCAGACAGACATGTACCACAGTAGACAGACAGGTACTACAGCAGACAGATGGGTACTACAGCAGACAGACAGGTACTACAGTAGACAGACAGGTACTACAGCAGACAGACAGGTGCTACAGTAGACAGACAGGTACTACAGCAGACAGACAGGTACTATAGCAGACAGACAGGTACTACAGCAGACAGACGGGTACTACAGCAGACAGGTGCTACAGTAGACAGACAGGTACTACAGCAGACAGACAGGTGCTACAGTAGACAGACAGGTACTACAGCAGACAGACAGGTGCTACAGTAGACAGACAGGTACTACAGTAGACAGACAGGTACTACAGCAGACAGACAGGTACTACAGCAGACAGACAGGTACTACAGTAGACAGACAGGTACTACAGCAGACAGACAGGTACTACAGTAGACAGGTACTGCAGTAGACAGACAGGTACTACAGTAGACAGGTACTACAGCAGACAGACAGGTACTACAGTAGACAGACAGGTACTACAGCAGACAGACAGGTACTACAGTAGACAGACAGGTACTACAGTAGACAGACAGGTACTACAGCAGACAGACAGGTACTACAGTAGACACAGGTACTACAGCAGACAGACAGGTGCTACAGTAGACAGACAGGTACTACAGCAGACAGACAGGTACTACAGCAGACAGACAGGTACTACAGCAGACAGACAGGGCTACAGTAGACAGACAGGTACTACAGCAGACAGACAGGTGCTACAGTAGACAGACAGGTACTACAGCAGACAGACAGGTGCTACAGTAGACAGACAGGTGCTACAGTAGACAGACAGGTACTACAGCAGACAGACAGGTACTACAGCAGACAGACAGGTACTACAGTAGACAGACAGGTACTACAGCAGACAGACAGGTGCTACAGTAGACAGACAGGTACTACAGTAGACATACAGGTACTACAGCAGAACAGACAGGTACTACAGCAGACAGACAGGTGCTACAGTAGACAGACAGGTACTACAGCAGACAGACAGGTGCTACAGTAGACAGACAGGTACTACACAGCAGACAGACAGGTACTACAGTAGACAGACAGGTACTACAGTAGACAGACAGGTACTACAGCAGACAGACAGGTACTACAGACACAGACAGACGGGTACTACAGTAGACAGGCAGGTACTACAGCAGACAACAGGTACTACAGTAGACAGAACTGCAGTAGACAGACAGGTACTACAGTAGACAGACAGGTACTACAGCAGACAGACAGGTGCTACAGTAGACAGACAGGTACTACAGTAGACAGACAGGTGCTACAGCAGACAGACAGGTACTACAGTAGACAGACAGGTACTACAGTAGACAGACAGGTTTACTACGCAGACAGACAGGTACTACAGCAGACAGACAGGTACTACAGTAGACAGGTACTACAGAAGAACTCCAGTACTACAGTAGAAGACAGGTACTACAGTAGACAGACAGGTACACAGCAGACAGACAGGTACTACATAAGACAGACAGGTACTACAGCAGCCAGACAGGTACTACAGCAGACAGACAGGTACTACAGTAGACAGACAGGTCCTACAGCATACAGACAGGTACTACAGTAGACAGACAGGTACTACAGCAGACAGACAGGTACTACAGCAGACAGACAGTACTACAGTAGACAGACAGGTCTCCAGTAGACAGACAGGTACTACAGCAGACAGCAGGTACCACAGCAGACCTCCAGGTACTAACAGCAGCAGACAGGTGCTACAGCAGACAGACAGGTACTACAG
>NW_022263642.1:0-47485 GCF_002021735.2 Oncorhynchus kisutch
TGCACTCAGTCTTCCGTCTGTTTCCGGTTAAACAAGCCGCTGTACCATGGAGACATGTCCGTCTGGGAACCCTAACGTATAAAATTTACTTTCTTTAGCATAGAAATGTGAGTTATAGATCTGTCATGGCATTGAGCGCAAGTCTAAAAAGCAGTAGATCTGTTCTATGTTGCTATTTCTATGCTTCCCGTTTTAAGTTTCCTTTTGCATCTTTACTTTCGGTTTTGAACACCAACTTCAAAACAGCTTGAATATACAATATTGTGGTTATTGAAAATATATTTCACAGCGGCTTAGATGGTACAATGATTCTCTATACTCGAGTTCTTTAATGTTCAGACCGAGGCGGCGCGGCTCTTAACAAAACTCCCCTACAGAAGACGCCTTCCTCCAATGACTTATGTGTAATGTAATGAAACGGAGAGTCATGAGCCTGGGCTAGCTAGATCCTAGCAGCTGTACTAATGAGATGTGTCTCTCAGGGGAGTCATAGGGTGGTCTGTCATCTATACTGAGAATAACAAGGTTGTGATGTCTGCCGTCAACAGTCCTACACATATTTTCCTGTGTGTGACCTATAGACCTGTAAATTATGATGAACCTTGTGTAGCAAGCTGGACTTGAGGAGGTGATGCCCTTGGTCAAAGGGTGGGCACACTATTACTTCCTGTGCTATCAAGGTTCAGCCCTCATGGGTCATTGCAGAAGTAGTAGTATGCTGCATATATATACAAGGAGGCTATACATAGTTTTTTAAGCATTTCAATATAATATTATACAGTAATTAATGAATAGGTTTGTTATTTTTTTTTTTAAATGCCTTCCTAACCATCTTAAATAAACATGCCCCATTTAAGAAATTTAGAACCAGGAACAGATATAGCCCTTGGTTCTCCCCAGACCTGACTGCCCTTAACCAACACAAAAACATCCTATGGCGTTCTGCATTAGCATCGAACAGCCCCCGTGATATGCAGCTGTTCAGGGAAGCTAGAAATCATTATACACAGGCAGTTAGAAAAGCCAAGGCTAGCTTTTTCAAGCAGAAATTTGCTTCCTGCAACACTAACTCAAAAAAGTTCTGGGACACTGTAAAGTCCATGGAGAATAAGAACACCTCCTCCCAGCTGCCCACTGCACTGAAGATAGGAAACACTGTCACCACTGATAAATCCACCATAATTGAGAATTTCAATAAGCATTTTTCTACGGCTGGCCATGCTTTCCACCTGGCTACTCCTACCCCGGACAACAGCACTGCACCCCCAACAGCAACTCGCCCAAGCCTTCCCCATTTCTCCTTCTCCCAAATCCATTCAGCTGATGTTCTGAAAGAGCTGCAAAATCTGGACCCCTACAAATCAGCCGGGCTAGACAATCTGGACCCTTTCTTTCTAAAATTATCTGCCGAAATTGTTGCCACCCCTATTACTAGCCTGTTCAACCTCTCTTTCGTGTCGTCTGAGATTCCCAAAGATTGGAAAGCAGCTGCGGTCATCCCCCTCTTCAAAGGGGGGGACACTCTTGACCCAAACTGCTACAGACCTATATCTATCCTACCGTGCCTTTCTAAGGTCTTCGAAAGCCAAGTCAACAAACAGATTACCGACCATTTCGAATCTCACCATACCTTCTCTGCTATGCAATCCGGTTTCAGAGCTGGTCATGGGTGCACCTCAGCCACGCTCAAGGTCCTAAACGATATCTTAACCGCCATCGATAAGAAACATTACTGTGCAGCCGTATTCATTGATCTGGCCAAGGCTTTCGACTCTGTCAATCACCATATCCTCATCGGCAGACTCGACAGCCTTGGTTTCTCAAATGATTGCCTCGCCTGGTTCACCAACTACTTCTCTGATAGAGTTCAGTGTGTCAAATCGGAGGGTCTGCTGTCCGGACCTCTGGCAGTCTCTATGGGGGTGCCACAGGGTTCAATTCTTGGACCGACTCTCTTCTCTGTATACATCAATGAGGTCGCTCTTGCTGCTGGTGAGTCCCTGATCCACCTCTACGCAGACGACACCATTCTGTATACTTCCGGCCCTTCTTTGGACACTGTGTTAACAACCCTCCAGGCAAGCTTCAATGCCATACAACTCTCCTTCCGTGGCCTCCAATTGCTCTTAAATACAAGTAAAACTAAATGCATGCTCTTCAACCGATCGCTACCTGCACCTACCCGCCTGTCCAACATCACTACTCTGGACGGCTCTGACTTAGAATACGTGGACAACTACAAATACTTAGGTGTCTGGTTAGACTGTAAACTCTCCTTCCAGACCCATATCAAACATCTCCAATCCAAAGTTAAATCTAGAATTGGCTTCCTATTTCGCAACAAAGCATCCTTCACTCATGCTGCCAAACATACCCTTGTAAAACTGACCATCCTACCAATCCTCGACTTTGGCGATGTCATTTACAAAATAGCCTCCAATACCCTACTCAACAAATTGGATGCAGTCTATCACAGTGCAATCCGTTTTATCACCAAAGCCCCATATACTACCCACCATTGCGACCTGTACGCTCTCGTTGGCTGGCCCTCGCTTCATACTCGTCGCCAAACCCACTGGCTCCATGTCATCTACAAGACCCTGCTAGGTAAAGTCCCCCCTTATCTCAGCTCGCTGGTCACCATAGGATCTCCCACCTGTAGCACACGCTCCAGCAGGTATATCTCTCTAGTCACCCCCAAAACCAATTCTTTCTTTGGCCGCCTCTCCTTCCAGTTCTCTGCTGCCAATGACTGGAACGAACTACAAAAATCTCTGAAACTGGAAACACTTATCTCCCTCACTAGCTTTAAGCACCAACTGTCAGAGCAGCTCACAGATTACTGCACCTGTACATAGCCCACCTATAATTTAGCCCAAACAACTACCTCTTTCCCAACTGTATTTAATTTTTATTTATTTATTTATTTTGCTCCTTTGCACCCCATTATTTTTATTTCTACTTTGCACATTCTTCCATTGCAAAACTACCATTCCAGTATTTTACTTGCTATATTGTATTTACTTTGCCATCATGGCCTTTTTTGCCTTTACCTCCCTTCTCACCTCATTTGCTCACATTGTATATAGACTTGTTTATACTGCATTATTGACTGTATGTTTGTTTTTACTCCATGTGTAACTCTGTGTCGTTTTATCTGTCGAACTGCTTTGCTTTATCTTGGCCAGGTCGCAATTGTAAATGAGAACTTGTTCTCAACTTGCCTACCTGGTTAAATAAAGGTAAAATAAATAAAATAAATAAATAAAATAATAAGTTGCATTGAAGACTCACCTTGAAGACCTCTGAAAAGAACCCTGACCCGATCTTCTCACATACGAAGTCATCGATGCGCGCCAGGCTGGAAACGGCACTCCGCAGTGCCCGGTACGACGAGGGCCTGATCCGATTGGGCGCGTGAATACCGTGCAGCAGGGGCTCGGCAGCAACCTCCGCATCGCTACTTTCGTCGTGCTCCATCACAGCGGCGCTTTCACAGAGAGACACGTGCACGTTTAAACCGCAGTCCGGCATCCACGCGCGGTTCCCATCGCCTCGGAATGGCAAATGTCCTCCGTCGTGCGAGGGGATTAATTGGTTGTTGAAACCTCGGTAGAGATCCCGTGTCGGCTGTTAAGGTCCTGATAAATCAATCGGGAAAAGGAATAGGCTTTCCCTTCTCCTCACTAGATCAGCATCGCCATCACCTCTTGTCTCCCTCTCTTTCCACTCATTCAGTCCTCATGCGGAATCCAGCGTTCGGTGCGTGAGGAGGCTTGGTTCACTTCGTCATCCCGTTAACGGGTGATACAGGCACTGAACGGTACCGTCCTCGCTGCTGACGGTGGAGGAGGTGCATGCAGCCGGTTCCTTCTCCTATAGCCAGCCTATCACAATGTCTCAGTCGATGCAGGCTCGTCCTAGCGGCGATGGGAACCTATTGCTGCATGCAAAAAGACCACAGCTGTCACTGTCAGGGAGAGAAGGAAGTCGTTTAAGAACAGCCTATTCGTTATAGTTTATAGTTCATCCAAGTCAAAGGGAAAACCTTCAACTATAGTCAGCCATTCCCCCTCTTGTTAATTTTTCTATCGCACTCTTTCAGCACCACCTCATTGCAATATATTATTCTGAATATGGTCGGCTACAATTAATCAACACTAGCTACATTGTAGCCCTATTATTAATACCGATCCTACGGGGTGTTCATAGGATCCAATGTTGCTGTAGCAGACGGCCGCTACTAAAGCACCTTGTGTGGCGATAAGCCATGCCCTCAGCTGCCCGCTCCTCTCCACTTGACAAATAGAGCTGGTGAATTAAGCTGACTGACATAAACAGCGAAAATATTAATTGTTGCAAGACAGATCATCAAAATAAAACGAGCTTGATTGCACTTTCCATCAGACACTGTAGTGTTAATAATGGAAGAGCTCGCTCAGAATACAACCGTAAATTCATTACGGGGGGGATTTCTGCCTGGACGATTGCTATAATGGCCGAATAAGCCGGATATCCAACGGTTTACCTGTCTTTGCAAAGCAGTATCGGATGATGTAGGAATTGTGTTGGCTTCTCGGTCAAAACAGTCACAATAAAATAATCGATCGTTACAATAACTGCAGATGGTCTATCGACGGTAAATCTACCGTGGATTTCGATCCGTTTCTTGGTCTGATTCCCAGTGCCGTCGATCTCTCAACCATAATAATAATGTTCTCTTGAAGCGCTTCTAAACGAGCTCTCTGATTGGACGACACACGGGGCGGGGCCTGAGAGAAAATAACGTGAAGCGGAAGTGTCACTGCAATGACACTTTTTTCTTTCTAATATTGTATTATTCTGTTCCACTGTGCCACTGCTGCTTTTACTGTACACGCTGGAACTTGAAGCTGAAAACCCTGATGATGAGCTCAAACTACTGCAGATATTCAAACATATGGTCAGGTTAAAGATTCTAGAAATAAATATGTTTCTAAGCAAATTCATACTCTTTTGACATTAAAGCAAGTAGCAGAATTTGAAAGCTCATTTGAATAAAACATATTTTATTGCATATTTAACTGTTGGGATGTCAGTGGACATTCAAAACAATGCGTTTGTGTATAGGCTGCATTTTTCCTTATCCTTGGCACATAAAAACCTTAGGCTACAGGACAAAACAAAAGCACCATAGCTTCCACCAGGATGCAAAACATTACCTCACTGAGCATGACAAATTCCCCCGACCATCCACATCAGATTGTAATGAGCACATGAAAGTCTGACAGCTCAAAGTGAAAGATACTTCTAATGCCGCGTTCAAAACAACTGGGAACTCGGAAAATAGACGAGGTCAAATCATGACGTCAGAAAGTCGGAGCTCTAGAATGATTTTTACCCAGTCGGAGCTCGTTTGTTTTCTGAACCCGGTTGGTTTGAACGCACTGAGGTCGGAAGTCGGAGAATTCTGAGTTCCCAGTTGTTTTGAAGGCGGCATAAATCCACGGCCCTGAGTGATGACAGATTCCTATTATGGGACTGGTGTGTGCGTGGTGAATGAGGACATCATTGCGTGATTTCATTCTGAATCGCAACACTCCAATATGTGATGATTTAGTCACAGGAACCAACGTTTTCCCTAGCCACCTTGCTTCTACATCTGCATTGCTTTCTGTTTGGGGCTTTAGGCTGGGTTTCTGTATAGCACGTTGTGACATCAGCTGATGTAAAAAGGGCTTTATAAATACATTTGATTGAGAATACAAACAAAAGCTGAATCGACTAGCTCAGGTTCTCCATTTCTCTTTCAATCATAGATCTGAACGGCACACCACCTTTGCAATGACAACCGGACATTCTATGCTATTGATAAAATGTAATTGGAGCATAGACTCCCCCCGGTGGTCAAATTGAAGAAGACATTGTCAGCAGAAAAGATTAGCCTACATTTCTGAGATTGTGGGTCGGTTTCCCGGATACAGATTAAGGACACTCTTGGATTTACAAGCATGCTCAATGGCTTAATCTGTGTCCGGGAAACCAGCCTGAAGTGTACCATTGCTGCTACAGGGAAATATAATGGTCCGTTTCACAGAGAAAATGTCAAAAACACACTTAGGAAATACAATGTTGTCCTCAGTATAATGTACATTTTATTATAATATTTGTTCTGGCATAATTGTAGGACAGTAACCATTGACATTTAATATGAAACATTATCAACGATATCCTTTCAAATGATCATAATGTGCACATGTCTTTATACAGTAGATCACGTTAACTTGTTGAATAAAGCGCCAATCATTGAAGAGATGTGGTATATCACATCACCCATCAATTACCCGTCATTTCAACATGGACTACACCATAACACATGACATTCTCATAATACCGTCTCTCTCCAATCAGGTTCCAACATCTCGTTAGTGGTGGACAAATACAGTGTAGAGAGAAAACCTTATTGGACATTACACAACAAAACCCTGACGCAACATATAGCTGTCGGACAGTCACCACCTGCATCCCAAATGGCACCCTATTCCCGATATAGTGCGCTACTTTTGACCGGGACCCATAGTAGTGCAATATATAAGTAGTGCACTATGAAGGGAATAGGGCTCTGGTCAAATGTAGGGCACTATGAAGGGAATAGGGCTCTGGTCAAATGTAGGGCACTATGAAGGGAATAGGGCTCTAGTCAAATGTAGGGCACTATGAAGGGAATAGGGCTCTGGTCAAATGTAGGGCACTATGAAGGGAATAGGGCTCTGGTCAAATGTAGGGCACTATGAAGGGAATAGGGCTCTAGTCAAATGTAGGGCACTATGAAGGGAATAGGGCTCTGGTCAAATGTAGGGCACTATGAAGGGAATAGGGCTCTGGTCAAATGTAGGGCACTATGAAGGGAATAGGGCTCTGGTCAAATGTAGGGCACTATGAAGGGAATAGGGCTCTAGTCAAATGTAGGGCACTATGAAGGGAATAGGGCTCTAGTCAAATGTAGGGCACTATGAAGGGAATAGGGCTCTAGTCAAATGTAGGGCACTATGAAGGGAATAGGGCTCTGGTCAAATGTAGGGCACTATGAAGGGAATAGGGCTCTGGTCAAATGTGGGGCACTATGAAGGGAATAGGGCTCTGTCAAATGTCACTATGAAGGGAATAGGGCTCTGGTCAAATGTAGGCACTATGAAGGGAATAGGGCTCTGGTCAAATGTAGGGCACTATGAAGGGAATAGGGCTCTAGTCAAATATAGAGCACTATGAAGGGAATAGGGCTCTGGTCAAATGTAGGGCACTATGAAGGGAATAGGGCTCTGGTCAAATGTAGGGCACTATGAAGGGAATAGGGCTCTAGTCAAATATAGAGCACTATGAAGGGAATAGGGCTCTGTTCAAATGTAGTGTACTATATAGGGAGTCATTTGGGACACAAGCCAGGAACACACAATGACAGGACACATAAAGGCTCTTTGGACAAGCATAGGGCACTTTGTGACGAAGACACAACAGACATACTGTAGTGGACGAGTGACTCAGTAACCTGGCGACAGTCTGTTGTTAAAGAATGAATGACAAGGCTGGACGACTGACAGGACGGCATGTGCAAACAGACAGTGTGAGTGTGTCTGCCTGTCTGTGTCAGTGCATACATTCCTCTGTCTTCTAGGACTGTCATTCATCCCAGAATAAACATCTCTGTATATTCACGATGCAGTCGTTGACGCCCCGCGCCGGGTATCTAGCTGGGTGGTGGCCGTGGCGATGCTCCCCGGGTCTCTCCAACCGCCGAAGGTCTTCTCCAGGAACACAGCGGTGGCCAGGGAGAGACGGTCCTGCTGCTTCCCCACCACCAGCTGCAGTCCCAAGGGTAAACCCTCCTCGCTCAGCCCCAACGGACACTGGGTCACCGGAAGGCCCAGAATGTTAAAGATACCTGTGAGGGATGAGAGAAGGGTACCGTGTCAGAGCTGATAAAAATGTGGAACTGTACTTCAGGCAATGGCTGTCATTTAGGGTTAGATATTTTCCTGACCAGGTAAAGATCATACGAGGCTCTGCAAACTACTGCCTACCTTCCACCACTGACACCAAGCTAGCTAAAGCACCACTGACCAGTATAGGAGAAGTTGAAGGGGGTGAAGAGGGGATGGTGGTGTTTGGGGGCGAGGTGCGGGTGAGAGGGGTAGAGCAGCACCCCGTCTGTCCCCAACAGTTCCTCCAGGTCCTTCTGGAGAGACTCCTTCTGCTGCAGGATCAACTGGGTGGGCTGGGACCTCTGGAACATCTCTACCAGGACCAGACCTGAGAGAGAAGGTAGAGAGAGAGGCAGAGAGAGAGAGAGAGGTAGAGAGAGGTAGAGAGAGAGAGGTAGAGAGAGGTAGAGAGAGGTAGAGAGAGAGAGAGAGAGAGAGAGAGTGAGCAACGAGAGGGAAAAAGGACAGTCATTTGTATGTACCAACACACTCCCAGTCTGACGTGGGTCGGGACCAGTGAAACATCTCTACCAGGACCAGAACTGAGAAGAGTTCTGGTTATTTCATTTACAACAATGTGCCCCACTTTGAAGAGCACTGAGTTAAATGAAAGACCATATAACATTATCCCCAGTTACAGACAACATGACATAGTAGACAAGGGAGAGAGAGAAAAGGAGGGAGGAACAGAGAAGTAGGGGAGGCCTACTACATGTCCTTAAACAATCACACACCATCACATAACCAACACATAACAATCACACACCTATAGCAGCCACGGTGTGCTTGGAGAGTCCCACAGTCCACTTAGCCATCTCCCATAGAGGCCACACCTTCTTCCCATGGTCAGACATCAGCTCTGCAAACGATGTGGGCTGCTGTTGGACGAACAGGCATATAGACCATTAAGGCAATACTATACATTCAAGCACTCACCATGCACTCAGAGACGAGCAAAAACTCACACAAATAGATACACACCTTTCCATCCTTCCCCGGGGCTCCCATCATCGCACTCCAGATCTGGAAGGAGTATTTGAGCTGAGGAATCTTCAGCTGCTGAACTTTGACCCCAGGTCTGCCTCCAGACGCTCTACCACCTGGGGAAGACATGGTGACACTGAATTCTCTAATGTTCTCTCCCTCCCTCTCTCTATTTCCATCTTCTAATCTTCCTCTGTCTCTCCTGATTCAACCATTTCCCTCATCTCTTATCTCCTTCTCTCTCTCTACCTCCTTTGCTCCATCTCCCCTTTCTTTCTCCAACTCACCCTCCTCTCTCTCTCACCCTCCTCTGAGCCAGGACTAGCTGCTGGTCGACAGGAGACACCAGAGGAACTCTCCTGTCTCCCTCCCCTCCTCCCCCTCTCTCTCTCTTACCCTCCTCTGAGCCAGGACTAGCTGCTGGTCGACAGGAGACACCAGAGGAACTCTCCTGTCTCCCTCCCCTCCCCTCCTCCCCCTCTCTCTCTTACCCTCCTCTGAGCCAGGACTAGCTGCTGGTCGACAGGAGACACCAGAGGAACTCTCCTGTCTCCCTCCCCTCCTCCCCCTCTCTCTCTCTTACCCTCCTCTGAGCCAGGACTAGCTGCTGGTCAACAGGAGACACCAGAGGAACTCTCCTGTCTCCCTCCCCTCCTCCCCCTCTCTCTCGCTTACCCTCCTCTGAGCCAGGACTAGCTGCTGGTCGACAGGAGACACCAGAGGAGAGCCTCCATCGTGAGGAACAGAGAAGAACCGTAGTCTCTTCAGATCCACCTCAGACGACAGAGACAACCTGCAGAGGGGGAGGCAGAGAGAGAGAAGACATGGTCATATCTGGGTGTTATTAACGGCTGTCAATGTCATCTGTGCATGTTGTCGTTTTTTGTTGTGCCCCTCTGTACCTGTCAGCGTTGGCTCCTCCATAACTCTGAGCATGGGCAGCAGGTCCGTGGCGTAGCGAACACATTGGGCCTGTACACAGGAAACCAGGCTGCTGCCCCGAGGCCGGGGGGAACATGACCCACGTTAGATACTACACCTAGAGAGAGAGAGAAAAAGAGAGGAGAGAGAAGGTGAACTGACACCAAGTTAGATACTGACAACCTATACTGTCTAGAGAGAGGAGAAAACTGACCCACGTTAGATACCACAAGGCCAGACTGTGAGAGAGAGGAGAACTGACCCCACAGTTAGATACTACACCTAGAGGAGAGAGGAGAGAGAGAGAGAGAGAGAGAGGAGAACTGACCCACGTTAGATTACCCAACAACCTAAGAGAGGAGAGAGAGGAGAGAGACTGACCACGTTAGATACCACACCTACGGAAGAGAGAGAGAGGAGAGAGTGACCCACGTTAGAATACTAAATACCTACAGAGAGAGAAGAGTAAGGAGGAGAACTCTGACCCACGTTAGATACTAACAAAATAGCTACAGGGGAAACCGACAGAGAGTGAGAAAGAGACTGACCCACGTTAGATACTACAACCTACAGAGAGAGACTGGACCCACGTTATGATACTACACCTACAGAGAGAGATAGAACTGACCCACGTTAGATTCTACACCTACAGAGAGAGAGAGGAGAACTGGACCCACGTTAGATACTACACCTACAGAGAGAGAGGGAGAACTGACCCACGTTAGATACTACACCTACAGAGAGAGAGGAGAACTGACCCACGTTAGATACTACACCTAAAGAGAGAGAGAGGAGAACTGACCCACGGTTAGATACTACACCTAACGAGAGAGTGAGAGGAGAACTGACCCACGTTAGATACTACACCTACAGAGAGAGAGAGAGAGAACTGACCCACGTTAGATACTACACCTACAGAGGAGAGAGAGGAGAACTGACCCACGTTAGATACTACACCCTACAGAGGAGAGAAGAGGAGAACGACCCACGTTAGATACTACACCTACAGAGAGAGAGAGAGAGAGAGGAGAAACTGACCCACGTTAGATACTACACCTACAGAGAGAGAGAGGAGAACTGACCCCCACGTTAGATACTACACCTACAGAGAGAGAGAGAGAACTTGACCCACGTTAGATACTACACCTACAGAGAGAGAGAGGAGAACTGACCCACGGTAGATACTACACCTACAGAGAGAGAGAGGAGAACTGACCCACATTAGATACTACACCTACAGAGAGAGAGAGGAGACTGACCCACGTTAGATACTACACCTGTCTAGAGGGAGAATAATGGACAATATCAGTAGAACACCCAGAAACACACACACACCTGCAAGCAAACAAACACACACAAAGGACGTGTGTTCATGTATGTTGATGATTCAACCATATATACATCAGCAACCACAGCTAATGAAGTCACTGAAACCCTTAACAAAACAGTTGCAGTCTGTTTAGGAATGGGTGGCCAGTAATAAACTGGTCCTGAACATCTTAAACTAAGAGCATTGTATTTAGTACCAATCACTCCCTAAGTTCTAGACCCCGGCTGAATCTGGTAATGAATGGTGTGGCTGTTGAACAAGTTGAGGAGACTCAAGTACTTGGTGTTCCCTTAGATTGTAAACTGTCATGGTCAAAACATACAGATGCAATGGTTGTAAAGATGGGGAGAAGTCTGTCTGTAATAAAGAGACACTCTGCTTTTTGACTCCACAAAGAAAGGTCCTGCAGCCTCTAGTTTTGTCTTATCTTGAGTATTGTCCAATCATGTGGTCAAGTGTTGCAAAGAAAGATCTAGTTAAGATGTAGCTCATTGTAATCAGAGGGCTGATATAATACTATGCTGCCAGTCTCTCTTGGCTAATAGTTGAGAAGAGACTGACTGCATCACTTCTTCTTTTGATAAGAACTTTGTGTTGAAAATCCCAAATGGTTTACATAGTCAACTTACAGTGCATTCGGAAAGTATTCAGACCTCTTAACCTTTTCTACATTTTGTCACGTTAGAGCCTTATTCTAAACCAGATTAAATAGTTGGTTTCCCCTCAACAATCTCCACACAATACCCCCACAATGACAAAGCAAAAACAGTTTATTTTCTTTTTATGTTTGCTAATGTATTAAAAAATAATAATAATAATAATATCTGAATTACATAAGTATTCAGACCCTTTACTCAATACTTTGAGGCACCTTTGGCAGTAATTACAGCCTTGAGTGTTCTTGGGTATGACGCTATAAGCTTGGCACACCTGTATTTGGGGAGTTTCTCCCATTCTTCTCTGCAGATCCTCTCAAGCTCTTTCAGGTTGGATGGGGAGCAATCACTGCACAGCTATTTTCAGGTCTCTCCAGAGATGTTCGATAGGGTTCAAGTCCGGGCTCTTGCTGGGCCACTCAAGGACATTCAGAGACTTGTCACGTAGCTACTCTTGCGTTGTCTTGGCTGTGTGCTTAGGGTTGTTGTCCTGTTGGAAGGTGAACCTTGGCCCCCGTTTGAGGTCCTGAGCACTCTGGAGCAGGTTTTGATCTCTCTGCACTTTACTCTGTTCATCTTTCCCTCAATCCTGACTAGTCTCCCAGTCCCTGCCGCTGAAAAACATCCCAACAGCATTATGCTGTCATCACCATGATTCACTGTAGGGATGGTGCCAGATTTCTCCCTCTATGACTCTTGGCATTCAGGCCAAACAGTTCAATCTTGGCCACAGCACCTCAGCCACGCTCAAGGTCCTAAACGATATCATAACCGCCATCGATAAGAGACATTACTGTGCAGCCATATTCATCGACCTGGCCAAGACTTTCGACTGTCAATCACTACATTCTTATTGCAGACTCAACAGCCTTGGGATCTCAAATGATTGCCTCGCCTGGTTCACCAACTACTTCTCTGACAGAGTTCAGTGTGTCAAAACGGAGGGCCTGTTGTCCGGACCTCTGGCAGTCTCTACACAGGGTTCAATTCTCGGGTCGACTCTCTTCTCTGTATACATCAATGATGTCGCTCTTGCTGATTCTATGATCCACCTCTACGCAGACGACAAGATTCTGTATACTTCTGACCCCTCTTTGGACACTGCGTTAACTAACCTCCAGACAAGCTTCAATGCCATACAACTCTCCTTCCGTGGCCTCCAATTGCTCTTAAATACAAGTAAAACTAAATGCATGCTCTTCACCCGATCACTGCCCGCACCTGCCTGCCCGTCCAGCATCACTACTCTGGACGGTTCTGACTTAGAATACATAGACAACTACAAATACCTGGGTGTCTGGTTAGACTGTAAACTCTCCTTCCAGACTCACATTAAGCATCTCCAATCCAGAATTGGCTTCCTATATCGCAACAAAGCATCCTTCACTCATGCTGCCAAACATACCCTCGTAAAACTGACCATCCTACCGATCCTCGACTTCGGAGATGTCATCTATAAAATAGCCTCTAACACTCTACTCAAAAAATTGGATGCAGTCTATCACAGTGCCATCCGTTTTGTCACCAAAGCCCCATATACTACCCACCACTGCGACCTGTACGCTCTCGTTGGTTGGCCCTCGCTTCATACTCGTCGCCAAACCCACTGGCTACAGGTTATCTCCAAGTCTCTGCTAGGTAAAGCCCCGTCTTATCTCAGCTCACTGGTCACCATAGGAGCACCCACTCGTAGCACGCGCTCCAGCAGGTATATCTCACTGGTCACCCCCAAAGCCAATTCCTCCTTTGGTCGACTTTCCTTCCAGTTCTCTGCTGCCAATGACTGGAACGAACTGCAATAATCTCTGAAGCTGGAGACTCATATCTCCCTCACTAGCTTTAAGCACCAGCTATCAGAGCAGCTCACAGATCACTGCACCTGTACATAGCCCATCTGTAAACGGCCCATCTATCTACCTCATCCCCATACTGTATTTATTTATTTAAAATGCCACCAGGGGTCTTTTCACAGTCCCCAAATCCACAACAAATTCAAGAAAGCGTACAGTATTATATAGAGCCATTATTCAATGGAACTCTGTTGCTCAAATGAACAGCAAACCTGGTTTAAAAAGCAGATAAAGCAACACCTCACGGCACAACGCCTCTCCCCTATTTCACCTAGATAGTTTGTGTGTATTGTATTGACATGAAGGCTGTGTGCCCTTTTTAAATGGATGTAGTTCTGTCCTTGAGCTGTTGTTGTCTAACGATGTTCTGTATTATGTTTCATGTTCTGTGTTGGACCCCAGGAAGAGTAGCTGCTGCTTTAACAACAGCTAATGGGGATACTAATAACATACCAAATATTAAAATACACACACATCTGCAATTAAACACAACCACACGCACGATTAGAAGGAACTGGCCCCGTTACAACCTACAGAGACAGCAGATTGGTGTGAGTGTCTCACACACACAGGACGTGTCTCTCTACAACGCGGGGATAGATACAAACCTCCATGTACACAACACTCACACACAGGTGTCAGACTGGATGCCCTCACCTGATGTTGGCTTGTGGCCGAAGATGCCATTGAAGAATGCTGGGATGCGAATACTGCCCCCAACATCTGAGCCAACCCCTATCACGGAACCACCGCCCCCCCAAAATACTGCCCTCCCCTCCTGAGAGAGACAGACAGAGAGATAAAGGTCATACTAGATGGTAGTAACAATATATTGAAGGTTGACAGTAAAGGTAACATTCTATTATCTGCTCCATTCCACCGTATTCCAAACATTCCATTCCACCGTATTCCAAACATTCCATTCCACCGTATTCCAAACATTCCATTCCACCGTATTCCAAACATTCCATTCCACCGTATTCCAAACATTCCATTCCACCGTATTCCAAACATTCCATTCCACCGTATTCCAAACATTCCATTCCACCGTATTCCAAACATTCCATTCCACCGTATTCCAACATTCCATTCCACCGTATTCCAAACATTCCATTCCACCGTATTCCAAACATTCCATTCCACCGTATTCCAAACATTCCATTCCACCGTATTCCAAACATTCCATTCCACCGTATTCCAAACATTCTATTCCACCGTATTCCAAACATTCCATTCCACCGTATTCCAAACATTCCATTCCATTCCATTGGATTCCATCCATTCCATTGGAGAATGACAGCGGTGTAACTAACCGGAGCTTCCGCCTGGTATCCTCTCCAGGTCGTATGGGTTGTTGGTGATTCCATACAGGCGGTTATGGGACTCAAGCCACATGCAGAGCTCACTACAGTTAGTCACCCCCAGAGGAATGGCCCCTGCCCTCTTCAGCAGAGCCACCGGGGGAGCGTCCGTTGCCGAAATCACCCCCCGCCGTGACACCAGCCCTGTGGAGTTAGGCATGCCTGGGGAGAAGAGAGAGAGAGAGAGAGGGGCAAGAGAGGGAGAGGGATGGTAAATGGGGACAGTGAACAAGGCATTGGAACAAACAAGGCTTCTATTTCAACTGTAGTAGTTCAGTAGGTTTCCAATTTCAGCAGGTTTAGACCTTGAGAGTGAGGGAATGGCACAGAGACAGATAGACTTTAGCAACAAACGTTGCATCAAGGACAACCAGTAGGGAAAGAACACTGATTGCAGCACAGGCACAACTACAGGTCAGGGTATTGGCCATGTTGATCATATTATCCTCACTATAAGTAGCATTAGTAGCCTGCCCTGGACGCAAGACTCCATACTTTGGCACCAAACGTTGCATCAAATATTGAAATACAACAGACAGCAGTACTGCTGCAGGTCAGGGCAGTGACCATGTTTTACCAGAGTACCAGAGTACATAGAAATAAAGTGACTCTATTCTAACCATCATTAGAAGGAGTAGCATTAGCAGCCTACCCTGGAGGGAGAAGGCCTCTTTGACAGTGAAAGGGACACCCAGTAGAGGAAGCCTGTCCTCCAGAACATCCTCTCCTCCTGTCTCCTCCTCTATCAGCTTATCCACCTGGGCTGCCTCCTGCAGGGCCAATGAAAACCTGAGAGAGATGGGTGGAGGGATGGAGAGAGAGAGGGGTGGGTAGGAGGGGCGGACAGAGAGAGAGAGGGGTGGTAGGAGGGAAGGACAGAGAGAGAGAGGGGTGGTAGGAGGGAAGGACAGAGAGAGAGAGGGTGGTAGGAGGGAAGGACAGAGAGAGAGAGGGGTGTAGGAGGGAAAGGACAGAGAGAGAGAGGGGTGGTAGGAGGGAAGGACAAGAGAGGAGAGAGGGGTGGTAGAGGGAGGACAGAGAGAGGAGAGAGAGAGAGAGAGAGAGAGAGAGGGGTGGTAGGAGGGGCGGACAGAGAGAGAGAGGGTGGTAGGAGGGGCGGACAGAGAGAGAAGAGGGGTGGTAAGGAGGGAAGGACAGAGAGAGAAGAGAGAGGGGTGGAGGAGGGGCAGACAGAGAGAGAGAGGGGTGGTAGGAGGGGCAGAGAGGAGAGAGGGGTGGAGGAGGGTCGGACAGAGAGAGAGAGGGGGAAGGGAGGGGCGGACAGAGAGAGGAGAGAGAGAGAGAGGGGTGGGTAGGAGGGCGGCAGAGAGAGAGAGAGAGAGAGAGAGGAGAGAGAGAGAGAGAGGGGTGTAGGGAGGGCGGACAGAGAGGAGGAGAGAGGGGGTGGTAGGAGGGGCGGACAGAGAGAGAGAGAGAGGGGTGGTAGGAGGGGCGGACAGAGAGAGAGAGAGGGGGGTGGTAGGAGGGAAGGACAGAGAGAGAGAGAGGAGAGAGAGAGAGAGAGAGGGGTGGTAGGAGGGGCGGACAGAGAGAGAGAGAGGGGTGGTAGGAGGGGCGGACAGAGAGAGAGAGGGGGGTGGTAGGAGGGGCGGACAGAGAGAGAGAGGGGGGTGGTAGGAGGGGCGGACAGAGAGAGAGAGGGGGGTGGTGGTAGGAGGGGCGGACAGAGAGAGAGAGGGGGGTGGTAGGAGGGGCGGACAGAGAGAGAGAGGGGGGTGGTAGGAGGGGCGGACAGGAGAGAGAGAGAGGGGTGGTAGGAGGGGCGGACAGAGAGAGAGAGGGGGGTGGTAGGAGGGGCGGACAGAGAGACAGAGAGAGAGGGGTGGTAGGAGGGGCGGACAGAGAGAGAGAGGGGTGGTAGGAGGGGCGGACAGAGAGGGAGAGGGGGGTGGTAGGAGGGGCGGACAGAGAATAGGAGGTAAGAGATAAAGGGAGGATGGGAGTGTGGCTTGACTTGAAATGCACAGTGAAAGTAGGTGTCCTCTCTCAATCTCACACACCCTCTCTCTTACCTGTCCTTGACCATTGCATTGATGAGAGGGTTAATCTCTTGGATGCGGTCTATGTAGGTCTGTACCACCTCCACACTGGTTACCTGAGCGAACAGGGGCAATTATATCAATTACAGTCTGATTCATCAAGATATGCTGTGCCCCAAATGCCACCCTATTCCCTGTTAGTGCACTACCTTTGACCAGAAGTAGTGATTTACATAGGGAATAGGGTGCCATTTGGGATACAAATATGATCAATCCAAAAAAGAAATGAGAAGCACAACGGTGAATATTTAGGATGAATATGTCTATTCTCGTACTCTGTAAACACTGTAAAAAGCTATTCTGAGAGTACAATTGGCAGGATGTATAGAGACATTTTCCAGATGTTCAAAGCACTGTAACGTTACATAGCAGAGAGAGAACGGGAGTCGGGGAAAGAGTTCCTATTGTCTCTGTCTCTATCCCAAAATGGCACACTATTCCCTTTATAGAGCACTACTTTCAACCAGAACCCTCTGGGCCTTGGTCAAAAGTAGTGCACTATATAGGTCACCAGTTGCCATTTGGGATGTAGCCTCCTCTGACTACAGTGACCTTTGTGCAGGTGAAGTCAAGTCCCCTCCGGTGGCTCTACGTGGCCCCCTGCCACTATTGTTTACGTTCTAGAAATAAATCCCTCTCAACAGGGAGCCCGGCTCAACCATCAATAGCCACACAAATCTGTGTCCCAACTGGTACCTTATTATGTAGTGTACTGCTTTTGAACAGAGCCCTGTATGGAATAGAGAATCAAACTACAGTATATCCTCTGGGATGTGACAGGATGTGTTTGAAAACACAACCAACTTGAATGTATTTTATATGAAATGCTAATTCAATAGGCTAATTTATTCAAGTAGGCCCAGAGTAATACAACTACTATTAGGTACGAAGTACAGTAAACTATGTCAATAAACTACTGTCGTGAGTTATTACTAGCCTACATATCCCAGCATTCGTCAGTGCCACCGAGTCACCTTGCAGCATCTTTCTCTTCCCTAAACATTCCGAGCTACGATGCATAATAAAACAAGCAACTGGCAGTTCTTCATTTACCCCGGACATTTCTATATGACTACACGTTATGTCACGATCTACCTGGTGGCATTTAACTACCTAAAATCACTTTAATAAAGTTCACCTGCCTCTCTCCGTCGAATCATGCGGGCGAGCCGCATCGCGGGGACCCTCAATAGTGGGTTGGTGATTGGTGGGAGCCTCCTCACCGACCTGTCGGCTCCCCGCCGCTGAGCGAGCAGCTGGAAGACGGCAAACAGCATCCCGACCGCTACCCGCAGTACCGAGGCCAGGAACCGTTCGAACCGTGTCAGCGCCATTACTACCGATAGCGGAAGACTAGCTATTTCGACACGAGATTTCGGGTGCCAGAAATTGCCGTGCTACTAAAAAAGTTCCACTGCTCAGTCTCTATCCACTCTCCCAGAATGCAACGGGGGTGCTGTAATAAAATGAACCTCTGCCTCTGCTAGCGGCAGGTGTTATGTCAGACTCAAGTTTCTTGCATGAAAGTTAACCGGAATTTCCGTAGGGGACCCCATACAATCAGATATGTATTATCACCGCTACGGAAGAAAGACTGCAGTCAGAGTGCAGTATAACTACAGTATGCATAAACACTTTTTTTTACTGCAGTAATTTTGCAGTGTAACTGCAATTAGAGTGCAGTATAACTGCAGTTCAACTGCAGTACAATGCAGTTATCAACTGCAGTTGAACGCAGCAATTACTGCGTCCAAAATACCACAGTCGACTGCAGTTACTGCACTTCTCAAAACTACAATTTGTTGTTGTTGTCAGCGCACAATCACAATGAAAACGGTCTTATCTGCTGAAACTACACAGTGAAACAATTACATTGCATTGTTATACAGCAGTTTATTGTAGCAGCAAGCGCTGTCTTTGCAGTGTCGTTGTTCTGTTTACTACCGCTAGATGGAAGCAAGCATCCCAGTCCAACGCTTCAGCTTCCTCCATTCAGACCCGCAGAGACAGTACACACACACAAAACACGCAGACACGCACTATTTGGGAATTTGGACTGGTTTTTAACCTTTCATTTGAAGGCCTACTTGTCAAACATGCAGTAGGAAGGAATAGGCTGCTCAAAATACAGTTATTCATTTGTGGAAATGTCTAAAGTAAAAAAAAAAAACACATTGCATTATGCTTTGGTCTTGATCTTTACTGATGAGTGAGCTGCCTGTAATGGTTATCAAGCACCAATAGCAATCTCCCATTAGCCTGCATTTCTTGATTGATAGACAAACCATCCAATAGAGAGGCAGGAGGCGGGACCACAATTCAGTTCCAGCCATTACAATGAGCTTGTCCTCCTATAGCTCCTCCCACCAGCCTCCACTGACAGAAAACTAACCATACAGACACAGAACAGTGTGAATGTGATGAGCCTTGGAATATCTGTGCAGCCTCGCTCCTTCAATGGTTTCCACTCGTGTTGCTTTGGCTAACAATAAAGTTAGAAACCAATAAATGAACACCTGTCCATTGAAAATCTCACAAAGTTAATATTCTGTTAACTTCTACCCAAATAATGTTGTTGACTCATCCTTTACTCGAATTTGTGGCCAAAGCATAAATTGGAGAAAAAATATGTCTAAAAAAAATATGTCTCCATCTCAAACTTGTATCTCAAACAGACTTGCTTGCTATTTCTTCATAAGGAATGATGTCATACTCCTGAGGATGAGCTGACCAATCAGCAGTCTACTCACGTTCATATTTTTATGACCGGTATACGCCCCATTCTGTTGTTGGGGTGACACCTTTCCAACACAGAAAAGCATTTTAACATAATGCACTTATTTAGAATTTTTTGGAACTTAAACTATTTCACTCATATTTTTATAAATTATAGGTAATAATTTATAGAAATCTGGAAACACTGGAGAGTTACTTTAACATACACCCGTTGTAATTTTTTCATTCCAATACCTTACTCAAAAATATCATTTGAGTGTCTTCACGGAAGTAGACAGTTTTTTACCCAATAGCTACAGCCCATGCCTCAAAGGACCGCTGCCGACAACAAATACTTACAACTTTTGCTGTAGTAGCAGATATGAACAAGAAGGTCAAGCTTGACAGAGGTGAGATGGAGGAGAGGATTGTGGATATCTACATCAGTGAGAGACACCCTGAGAGACGGTGAGACCAGCACCAAGAGAGAAGAGACAGCAGACATTGTTACAAATAATTGACCAACACAACACACCACAAGTCTCTCTTATTTGTCTACAGAGCCTGAGAGCTCAGGGAAGAGACCCTTCCTAGTTGCTGCAGTGTGTCTGTGGATGCTGTGTCTTCTCCTAATGGCTGGGATCATAGGCCTATCTGTCTACTGTGAGTATAAGGCCCTCATTACATTGACTAGACTTGATGCTGTGCCGTCTTCATCACAGGTCACCAGATTTTCGACTTTTCTATTTACATCTTGGCCTTACCTTTGGATGTTGCTTGGCAACGTGACATTCTTGCTGCGGTCAAAGTTACTGTAAACATTATAGTTATTGTTCTTACTATATTAGCAGTTCTGATGTTATCTAATTTAGTGAGCAACTTATCGAGATTCATAGTTTATGAAAACAAATGTACTGAAGAGAGAGAACAACTACAGAAGGAGAGAAATGTTCTCAGTGGGAGGCTAGTAAATCTACCGCACTAAATGATCATGTCATTATTACACAGGCCCGAGCATGTGTCTGTATTCGGTCATTAAGTGTGCAGTGTAAGAAGTTGGACGTCAATTCATGTTTTCATCTTTCACAACAACCCTGTCCTGTAACCTGTCACAAGTTTGAATCCATGTAGTACTTCCTGTCTACTGAGACTAAAACCGGGAGGAGAGCAGAGAGGACTGTCTGGAGAGAGGAGCAGACCTTGTGATCATAAACAGCAATATGGAACAGGTAAGAGAGAGAGAGAGAGAGAGAGAGAGAGAGAGAGAGACGATATGGGTGTGCAGGGGTTAGATATAATCAAACAGAATACGTATATATGTTTATCTTTTTCAAAAAGCGAAAATGTTCTTCAACCTCAACAAGAGAGTCTGGATTGGTCTAACTGACTTTGTTACTGAGGGGACCTGGAGATGGGTGGACGGCACCCCACTGATCACTCCAAGGTAATATACTACTGCTCTAATAACACTGACCACCCCAAGGTAATACACGACTGCTATAATAACACTGACCACCCCAAGGTAATATACTACTGCTCTAATAACACTGACCACCCCAAGGTAATACACTACTGCTATAATAACACTGACCACCCCAAGGTAATATACTACTGCTCTAATAACACTGACCACCCCAAGGTAATATACTACTGCTCTAATAACACTGACCAACCCAAGGTAATATACTACTGCTCTAATAACACTGACCAACCCAAGGTAATATACTACTGCTCTAATAACACTGACCACCCCAAGGTAATACACGACTGCTATAATAACACTGACCACCCCAAGGTAATATACTACTGCTCTAATAACACTGACCACCCCAAGGTAATATACTACTGCTCTAATAACACTGACCAACCCAAGGTAATACTACTACTGCTCTAATAACACTGACCACCCCAAGGTAATACACTACTGCTCTAATAACACTGACCACCCCAAGGTAATATACTACTGCTCTAATAACACTGACCACCCCAAGGTAATATACTACTGCTCTAATAACACTGACCACCCAAGGTAATATACTACTGCTCTAATAACACTGACCAACCCAAGGTAATATACTACTGCTCTAATAACACTGACCACCCCAAGGTAATATACTACTGCTCTAATAACACTGACCAACCCAAGGTAATATACTACTGCTCTAATAACACTGACCACCCAAGGTAATATACTACTGCTCTAATAACACTGACCACCCAAGGTAATATACTACTGCTATAATAACACTGACCAACCCAAGGTAATATACTACTGCTCTAATAACACTGACCACCCCAAGGTAATATACTACTGCTCTAATAACACTGACCATCCCAAGGTAATATACTACTGCTCTAATAACACTGACCAACCCCAAGGTAATATACTACTGCTCTAATAACACTGACCATCCCAAGGTAATATACTACTGCTATAATAACACTGACCACCAAGGTAATATACTACTGCTATAATAACACTGACCACCCAAGGTAATATACTACTGCTCTAATAACACTGACCACCCAAGGTAATATACTACTGCTCTAATAACACTGACCAACCCAAGGTAATATACTACTGCTCTAATAACACTGACCAACCCAAGGTAATATACTACTGCTCTAATAACACTGACCACCCCAAGGTAATATACTACTGCTCTAATAACACTGACCACCAAGGTAATATACTACTGCTCTAATAACACTGACCACCAAGGTAATATACTACTGCTCTAATAACACTGACCAACCCAAGGTAATATACTACTGCTCTAATAACACTGACCACCAAGGTAATATACTACTGCTCTAATAACACTGACCAACCAAGGTAATATACTACTGCTCTAATAACACTGACCACCAAGGTAATATACTACTGCTCTAATAACACTGACCACCCAAGGTATATACTACTGCTCTAATAACACTGACCCCAAGGTAAATACTACTGCTCTAATAACACTGACCACCAAGGTAATATACTACTGCTCTAATAACACTGACCACCAAGGTAATATACTACTGCTCTAGATAACACTGACCAACCCAAGGTAATATACTACTTGCTCTAATAACACTGACCACCCAAGGTAATATACTACTGCTCTAATAACACTGACCACCCAAGGAATATACTACTGCTCTAATAACACTGACCACCCAAGGTAATATACTACTGCTCTAATAACACTGACCACCCAAGGTAATATACTACTGCTCTAATACACTGACCAACCCAAGGCAATATACTACTGCTCTAATAACACTGACCACCCAAGGTAATATACTACTGCTCTAATAACACTGACCAACCCAAGGTAATATACTACTGCTCTAATAACACTGACCACCCCAAGGTAATACACTACTGCTCTAATAACACTGACCAACCCAAGGTAATACACTACTGCTATAATAACACTGACCAACCCAAGGTAATATACTACTGCTATAATAACACTGACCAACCCAAGGTAATACACTACTGCTCTAATAACACTGACCAACCCAAGGTAATATACTACTGCTATAATAACACTGACCACCAAGGTAATACACTACTGCTATAATAACACTGACCAACCCAAGGTAATATACTACTGCTATAATAACACTGACCAACCCAAGGTAATATACTACTGCTATAATAACACTGACCAACCCAAGGCAATATACTACTGCTCTAATAACACTGACCAACCCAAGGCAATATACTACTGCTATAATAACACTGACCACCCCAAGGTAATATACTACTGCTATAATAACACTGACCATCCCAAGGCAATATACTACTGCTCTAATAACACTGACCACAGAGTAGGTCCTCCATTCCCAACTGGTGGACTGAGACTGACCACAGAGTAGGATCATAAAGAGCAGAGAGGAACAGATAAAAGAGAGAGAATATATTTTAGTAGATGCTCTTATCCAGAACAACTTACAGGAGCAATTAGGGATAAGTGCCTTGCTCAAGGATACACCAATAGATTTTCACCTTGTCGGCTCAGGGATTCGAACCAACAACCTTCGGTTACTGGCCCAACACACTTATCTGCTAGGCTACCTGCCACAGACATTGTATTAAATATGCATTATAAAGGTTTGTATCATTTCAGCCAGTAGCTTTGAAGGTAGCGCTCACTAGCCAAAACAGGTCCCCAAAATGTGGTATCCATTTCATATGATATGGATCAGGTCCAAATGGATGGACCTCAATATATATATTTGTCTGTGTAATTCCACCTTAGATTTCCTCCTGTATATTTAAACAGCAATGCAGAGAAAGTACCAGGCAGCGTTTACACAGGCAGCCCACTTCTGATTATTTTCCACTTATTGGGCAAAAGATCAGAATTGGGCTGCCTGTGTAAACGTAGCCAGAGAGGCCTATTTCTCACAGATCCATTGAATTGCCCTGAGATGCTCAACATCCCACCATACTCTTTGGCTGATGAGAAGTAAGAAATATACCCACAGTTCTCCACTCCACCAATGTTACTGCAGGAACCTGGAAATGGGTGGACGGCACCCCACTGACCACCCCGAGGTAAAAGACTACTGCTCTAATAACACTGATCACAGCGTAAGGAGTAGGACTGATTCTCTGTGTTGTTCATACTCTAGGTTCTGAGAGGGTGACCAGTCTAACTCTGTGTTGGTTCTACTGCAGGTACTGGGAGTGGAGAGCGTAATGGTGGTGGAGTAAAGAACTGTATGTTTATTTGCTTACTTCTCATCAGCCAAATGGACATTTTAATAATTTAGCAGACATTTTTATCCAGAGCGATTTACAGGAGCCATTAGGGTTAATCAAGTGCCTTGCTCCAGGGCACATCAACAGATTTTTAATCCAGTTGGTCTGAGGAATTGAACCAGCGACCTTTCGGTTACTGGCCCAACGCTCTTAACCGCTAGGATTCATAGAGTGAAGAGTTTTATGATGATATTGTTGTTTTTCTCTGTTGGAGGGGGGCTCTATTTTGATGAGGAATCCATGTTTGAAATATCCCTCTTTTGATTAATATCTTGAAAAGGATTTGTAAAATGTACTATGTGCCTTGACACTGTATATGTATTCTTTTTACAAAATAGAAAATAAAATAAACTTTGATTTAAAAATATATACATTTTTAACATGCGTGTTTGGCCTCATTGAATTACCGTTCAGGCTTTCCGACTTGTTGATCTTCTACTAAAGATACTGAGGGCAGGTCTTGACACAATTAAAGTGCTTTACACAGGGTCGAAGTTGTGGGCCTTAGGGGGCCTGGCCCACCCTAACATACCTCTTTGCCTCTCCAAATAAAATATTGAAATATTGATCAATTATTTGACAGAGACCCGTGCAGACAGAAAGACGCATCAATACCAGATAAAGCATCCGAGCGTGCGAAACAGCGCCCCTCTGTCTCAGTATGTGTAGACCATGTATCTGATGCTGTCTGGACAAAGAGAGTATGGCATGTCATACATGCTATTTCTGTCCAGACAGCATCAGATAGATGGGATACAAACACTGAGTGTACAAAACATTAAGGACACCTGCTCTTTCCATTTCATTGACTGACCATTACTGATGTCACTTGTTAAATCCACTTCAATCGTGTACATGGAGGGGAGGAGACAGGTTGAAGAAGTATTTTTAAGCCCTGAAGCAATTGAGATATACAGTGGGGCCAAAAAGTATTTAGTCCGCCACCAATTGTGCAAGTTCTCCCACTTAAAAAGATGAGAGGCCTGTAATTTTCATCATAGGTACACTTCAACTATGACAGACAAAATGAGAAAAAAAATCCAGAAAATCACATTGTAGGATTTTTTATGAATTTATTTGCAAATTATGTTCGTTTTTTTGCCCCACTGTATATGTATTGTGTATGTGTGCTATTCAGAGGGTGAATGTTTGTGTCAACAACTGCAACCATGCTGGGTCAAGAACTGCAACGATGCTGGGTTGTTCTCGCTCAACAGTTTTCCATGTATATCAAGAATGGAGCACCATCCAAAGGACATCCAGCCATCTTGACACAACTGTAGGAAGCATTGAAGTCAACATGGGCCAGCATATCTGTGGAACACTTTCGAACCTTGTAGAGACCATCCCACGATGAATTGAGGTGAATTGAAAGGGGGGGTGGAACTCAATATTAGGAAGGTGTCCTTAATGTTTTGTACACTCAGTATAGAGTAAGCAAGACTGTTTCGCTCTGTTTCGCTCACTCGGATGCTTTCTCCGGTGAGATAGTTTTAGCACTTAAACTTGTTTCCTGCCTTCCCTCCTTTGGGACAATGACTACCTTTGTTTGGGTGGAGACATGAGCATCTCACCATTATACACCGATCTCTGGCTTCCGCTAGCGGGGTCACCCCCGCCCAAACATTTTGGGGAGTACATTGAGAGATTATTGTATGTGATGTTTTTGAGAAAGATCATTTTTAAAGTAAATATATTTATTGGTTTATTTTAATTTTGATAAGAGATGAAAATGCAATGAATTGAAGGTTATTTGTTGATGTAAAAATCTACATTAACAGATCTTAATAAGGTTGGTTATGTAATTAGACTTGGTGTGAGGTTGAGAGAAACATCTTTGTAGCCAGTTGTTCACACGTTTGCCTGATCTCTCATTACCTCGAATGGTTCAACCTGATCAAATCAAATCAAATTTATTTATATAGCCCTTCGTACATCAGCTGATATCTCAAAGTGCTGTACAGAAACCCAGCCTAAAACCCCAAACAGCAAGCAATGCAGGTGTAGAAGCACGGTGGCTAGGAAAAACTCCCTAGAAAGGCCAATACCTAGGAAGAAACCTAGAGAGGAACCAGGCTATGTGGGGTGGCCAGTCCTCTTCTGGCTGTGCCGGGTGGAGATTATAACAGAACATGGCCAAGATGTTCAAATGTTCATAAATGACCAGCATGGTCGAATAATAATAAGGCAGAACAGTTGAAACTGGAGCAGCAGCACAGTCAGGTGGAAGTTGAAACTGGAGCAGCAGCATGGCCAGGTGGACTGGGGACAGCAAGGAGTCATCATGTCAGGTAGTCCTGGGGCATGGTCCTAGGGCTCAGGTCAGTTGAAACTGGAACAGCAGCATGGCCAGGTGGACTGGGGACAGCAAGGAGTCATCATGTCAGGTAGTCCTGGGGCATGGTCCTAGGGCTCAGGTCCTCCGAGAGAGAGAAAGAAAGAGAGAAGGAGAGAATTAGAGAACGCACACTTAGATTCACACAGGACACCGAATAGGACAGGAGAAGTACTCCAGATATAACAAACTGACCCCAGCCCCCCGACACATAAACTACTGCAGCATAAATACTGGAGGCTGAGACAGGAGGGGTCAGGAGACACTGTGGCCCCATCCGAGGACACCCCCGGACAGGGCCAAACAGGAAGGATATAACCCCACCCACTTTGCCAAAGCACAGCCCCCACACCACTAGAGGGATATCTTCAACCACCAACTTACCATCCTGAGACAAGGCTGAGTATAGCCCACAAAGATCTCCGCCACGGCACAACCCAAGGGGGGGGCGCCAACCCAGACAGGATGAACACAACAGTGAATCAACCCACTCAGGTGACGCACCCCCTCCAGGGACGGCATGAGAGAGCCCCAGCAAGCCAGTGACTCAGCCCCTGTAATAGGGTTAGAGGCAGAGAATCCCAGTGGAAAGAGGGGAACCGGCCAGGCAGAGACAGCAAGGGCGGTTCGTTGCTCCAGAGCCTTTCCGTTCACCTTCCCACTCCTGGGCCAGACTACACTCAATCATATGACCCACTGAAGAGATGAGTCTTCAGTAAAGACTTAAAGGTTGAGACCGAGTTTGCGTCTCTGACATGGGTAGGCAGACCGTTCCATAAAAATGGAGCTCTATAGGAGAAAGCCCTGCCTCCAGCTGTTTGCTTAGAAATTCTAGGGACAATTAGGAGGCCTGCGTCTTGTGACCGTAGCGTACGTGTAGGTATGTACGGCAGGACCAAATCAGAGAGATAGGTAGGAGCAAGCCCATGTAATGCTTTGTAGGTTAGCAGTAAAACCTTGAAATCAGCCCTTGCTTTGACAGGAAGCCAGTGTAGAGAGGCTAGCACTGGAGTAATATGATCAAATTTTTTGGTTCTAGTCAGGATTCTAGCAGCCGTATTTAGCACTAACTGAAGTTTATTTTGTGCTTTATCCGGGTAGCCGGAAAATAGAGCATTGCAGTAGTCTAACCTAGAAGTGACAAAAGCATGGATTAATTTTTCTGCATCATTTTTGGACAGAATGTTTCTGATTTTTGCAATGTTACGTAGATGGAAAAAAGCTGTCCTCGAAATGGTCTTGATATGTTCTTCAAAAGAGAGATCAGGGTCCAGAGTAACGCCGAGGTCCTTCACAGTTTTATTTGAGACGACTGTACAACCATTAAGATTAATTGTCAGATTCAACAGAAGATCTCTTTGTTTCTTGGGACCTAGAACAAGCATCTCTGTTTTGTCCGAGTTTAATAGTAGAAAGTTTGCAGCCATCCACTTCCTTATGTCTGAAACACATGCTTCTAGCGAGGGCAATTTTGGGGCTTCACCATGTTTCATTGAAATGTACAGCTGTGTGTCATCCGCATAGCAGTGAAAGTTTACATTATGTTTTCGAATAACATCCCCAAGAGGTAAAATATATAGTGAAAACAATAGTGGTCCTAAAACGGAACCTTGAGGAACACCGAAATTTACAGTTGATTTGTCAGAGGACAAACCATTCACAGAGACAAACTGATATCTTTCCGACAGATAAGATCTAAACCAGGCCAGAACATGTCCGTGTAGACCAATTTGGGTTTCCAATCTCTCCAAAAGAATGTGGTGATCGATGGTATCAAAAGCAGCACTAAGGTCTAGGAGCACGAGGACAGATGCAGAGCCTCGGTCCGATGCCATTAAAATGTCATTTACCACCTTCACAAGTGCCGTCTCAGTGCTATGATGGGGTCTAAAACCAGACTGAAGCATTTCATATACATTGTTTGTCTTCAGGAAGGCAGTGAGTTGCTGCGCAACAGCCTTCTCTAAAAATTTTGAGAGGAATGGAAGATTCGATATAGGCCGATAGTTTTTTATATTTTCTGGGTCAAGGTTTGGCTTTTTCAAGAGAGGCTTTATTACTGCCACTTTTAGTGAGTTTGGTACACATCCAGTGGATAGAGAGCCGTTTATTATGTTCAACATAGGAGGGCCAAGCACAGGAAGCAGCTCTTTCAGTAGTTTAGTTGGAATAGGGTCCAGTATGCAGCTTGAAGGTTTAGAGGCCATGATTATTTTCATCATTGTGTCAAGAGATATAGTACTAAAACACTTGAGCGTCTCTCTTGATCCTAGGTCCTGGCAGAGTTGTGCAGACTCAGGACAACTGAGGTTTGGAGGAATACGCAGGTTTAAAGAGGAGTCCGTAATTTGCTTTCTAATAATCATAATCTTTTCCTCAAAGAAGTTCATGAATTTATCACTGCTAAAGTGAAAGTCATCCTCTCTTGGGGAATGCTGCTTTTTAGTTAGCTTTGCGACAGTATTAAAAAGGAATTTCGGATTGTTCTTATTTTCCTCAATTAAGTTAGAAAAATAGGATGATCGAGCAGCAGTAAGGGCTCTACGGTACTGCACGGTACCGTCCTTCCAAGCTAGTCGGAAGACTTCCAGTTTGGTGTGGCGCCATTTCCGTTCCAATTTTCTGGAAGCTTGCTTCAGAGCTCGGGTATTTTCTGTGTACCAGGGAGCTAGTTTCTTATGAGACATTTTTTTAGTTTTTAGGGGTGCAACTGCATCTAGGGTATTGCGCAAGGTTAAATTGAGATCCTCAGTTAGGTGGTTAACTGATTTTTGTCCTCTGGCGTCCTTGGGTAGGCAGAGGGAGTCTGGAAGGGCATCAAGGAATCTTTGTGTTGTCTGTGAATTTATAGCACGACTTTTGATGTTCCTTGGTTGGGATCTAAGCAGATTATTTGTTGCAATTGCAAACGTAATAAAATGGTGGTCCGATAGTCCAGGATTATGAGGAAAAACATTAAGATCCACCACATTTATTCCATGGGACAAAACTAGGTCCAGCGTATGACTGTGACAGTGAGTGGGTCCAGAGACATGTTGGACAAAACCCACTGAGTCGATGATGGCTCCGAAAGCCTTTTGGAGTGGGTCTGTGGATTTTTCCATGTGAATATTAAAGTCACCAAAGATTAGAATATTATCTGCTATGACTACAAGGTCCGATAGGAATTCAGGGAACTCAGTGAGAAACGCTGTATATGGCCCAGGAGGCCTGTAAACAGTAGCTATAAAAAGTGATTGAGTAGGCTGCATAGATTTCATGACTAGAAGCTCAAAAGACGAAAATGTCATTTTTTTTTTTGTAAATTTAAATTTGCTATCGTAAATGTTAGCAACACCTCCGCCTTTGCGGGATGCACGGGGGATATGGTCACTAGTGTAGCCAGGAGGTGAGGCCTCATTTAAAACAGTAAATTCATCAGGCTTAAGCCATGTTTCAGTCAGGCCAATCACATCAAGATTATGATCAGTGATTAGTTCATTGACTATAATTGCCTTTGAAGTAAGGGATCTAACATTAAGTAGCCCTATTTTGAGATGTGAGGTATCATGATCTCTTTCAGTAATGACAGGAATGGAGGTGGTCTTTATCCTAGTGAGATTGCTAAGGCGAACACCGCCATGTTTAGTTTTGCCCAACCTAGGTCGAGGCACAGACACGGTCTCAATGGTGATAGCTGAGCTGACTACACTGACTGTGCTAATGGCAGACTCCACTATGCTGGCAGGCTGGCTAACAGCCTGCTGCCTGGCCTGCACCCTATTTCATTGTGGAGCTAGAGGAGTTAGAGCCCTGTCTATGTTGGTAGATAAGATGAGAGCACCCCTCCAGCTAGGATGGAGTCCGTCACTCCTCAGCAGGTCAGGCTTGGTCCTGTTTGTGGGTGAGTCCCAGAAAGAGGGCCAATTATCTACAAATTCTAACTTTTGGGAGGGGCAGAAAACAGTTTTCAACCAGCGATTGAGTTGTGAGACTCTGCTGTAGAGCTCATCACTCCCCCTAACTGGGAGGGGGCCAGAGACAATTACTCGATGCCGACACATCTTTCTAGCTGATATGCATGCAGAAGCTATGTTGCGCTTGGTGATTTCTGACTGTTTCATCCTAACATCGTTGGTGCCGACGTGGATAACAATATCTCTATACTCTCTACACTCGCCAGTTTTAGCTTTAGCCAGCACCATCTTCAGATTAGCCTTAACGTCGGTAGCCCTGCCCCCGGGTAAACAGTGTATGATCGCTGGATGATTCGCTTTAAGTCTAATACTGCGGGTAATGGAGTCGCCAATGACTAGAGTTTTCAATTTGTCAGAGCTAATGGTGGGAAGCTTCGGCGTCTCAGACCCCGTAACGGGAGGAGTAGAGACCAGAGAAGAATCGGCCTCTGACTCTGACCCGCTGCTTAATGGGGAAAACCGGTTGAAAGTTTCTGTCGGCTGAATGAGCGACACCGGTTGAGCGTTCCTACAGCATTTCCTTCCAGAAACCGTGAGAAAGTTGTCCGGCTGCGGGGACTGTGCCAGGGGATTTACACTACTATCTGTACTTACTGGTGCCACAGACGCTGTTTCATCCTTTCCTACACTGAAATTACCCTTGCCTAACGATTGCGTCTGAAGCTGGGCTTGCAGCACAGCTATCCTCGCCGTAAGGCGAGTACAGCGGCTGCAATTAGAAGGCATCATGTTAATGTTACTACTTAGCTTCGGCTGTTGGAGGTCCTGACGAATCGTGTCCAGATAAAGCGTCCGGAGTGAAAAAGTTGAGGAAAAAATAAATAAATATATGAACGGTAATTAAAAAGTGAAAAACGTAAAGTTGTCAGGTAGCAAAACAGGTTGGCAACAAAACGCACAGCAACTCGAAAACAAGCCTGCAAGTTGTGACCAGAAATGACGTCAGACGTTCACACACGTGAAAGTATATCGCCTGATATACCTGATCTCGCCTTCCATAATTTGAGGATATGTATTTCCATTGATAGAGCTGTCACTTGATTATCTTCTCAATATAATAGACAATCTTTGTCATGGTTCAAGACAGAAGCCATGTGAGGGTCAGCTGTTTGTTCACCCTGCACCTGCCCACAATTACTAATAACAACCCATCCACAACTTTAAAGTACTACTTAAGTCGTTTTTTGGGATATCTATTCTTGACTATTTATATTTTTGACTACTTTTACTTCACTACATTCCTAAAGACAATATTGTACTTTTTACTCCATACATTTTACCTGACACCCAAAAGTACTCGTACATTTTGAATGCTTAGCAGGACAGGAAAATGGTTTAATTTACACACTTTTTAAGAGAACATCCCTGGTCATCTCCACTGCCTCTGATCTAGCGGACTCACTATCAAACACATGCCTTGTTTGTAAATTATGTCTGAGTGTTGGAGTGTGCCCCTGGCTATCCGTAAATAATATAAAAACAAGGAAATGGTGCCGTCTGGTTTGCTTAATATAAGGAATTTGAAATGATTAATACTTTTACTTTTACTTAAATTACGTACTTTTGATACTTAAGTATATTTAACCTTTTGCGTGTAGGGGGCAGTATTGTCGTTTTGGGCTAAAAAACGTACCCATTTGAAACTGCCTATTTCTCAGCCCCAGAAACTAGGATATGCATATAATTGTCAGATTAACATAGAAAACACTCTAAAGTTTCCAAAAGTGTAAACAATATTGTCTGTGAGAATAACAGAACTGATATTGCAGGTGAAAGCCTGAGGAAAATCCAATCAGGAAGTGCCTCTTATTTTGAAACCTCTCTGTTCCTATGCATATCTATCCTCCATTTAAAGGGATATCAACCAGATTCCTCTTTCTATGTCTTCCCTAAGGTGTCAACAGTCTTTAGACATAGTTTCAGGCTTTTATTTTGAAAAATGAGCGTGAAAGATCACATTGCGTAAGTGGATAGGTGGGGGCTCTCAGAGTGAGTTTTGCGCTACAGAGTAAAGTGGCCATTGTTTCTCCCGGTGTTATTGAAAAACCTACACACCAGGTTGATATATTATCGAATATACAGTATATTTTAAAAACAACCGCTGAATAGCATAGCGCCACAGTCAAATAATATTACTAAAAATATTCATATTCATGAAATCACAAGTGCAATATAGGAAAACACAGTTTAGCCTTTTGTTAATCCACCTGTCGTGTCAGATTTTGAAATGATGCTTTACAGCGAAAGCAATCCAAGCGTTTGTGTAAGTTTATCGATCGCACGACAAAACATTAAGTACACTTAGCATCAGGAAGCTTGGTCACGAAAATCAGAAAAGCAATCAAAATAATAGTTTACCTTTGATGATCTTTGGATATTTTCACTCACGAGACTCCCAGTTACACAACAAATGTTCCTTTTGTTCCATAAAGATTATTTTTATATCCAAAATACCTCCGTTTGTTTGTCACGTTATGTTCAGAAATCCACAGGAAAGAGCGGTCACGACAACGCAGGCGAAAACTCCAAATAGTTTCCATAATGTCCACAGAAACATGTCAAACGTTTTTTTATAATCAATCCTCAGGTTGTTTTTAAAATATGTAATTGATAATATATCAACCGCAAATGTCTTTCACAGTAGGAGAGGGAAAAGCAATACCTATCCAAACTCTGTTGCATGAGCAAAACTCATGTGACCACTTGACGCGACGTTATCGTTCTGGCTCATTTTTCAAACTAAAAGCCTGAAACTATGTCTGAAGACTGTTGACACCTTGAGGAACTGATAGGAAAAGGAATCTGGTTCATATCCCTTTAAATCCAGCAAAGGGAGGCTATGGAACATGGAGTTTTCAAAATAGAAGCCACTTCCTGTTTGATTTTCCTCAGGGTTTCTTCTGCAATATCAGTTCTGTTATACTCACAGACAATATTTTACAGTTTTGGAAACTTTAGAGTGTTTTCTATCCAATACTAATATTAATATGCATATATTAGCAACTGAGACTGAGGAGCTGGCCGTTTACAATGGGCACCTTTTCATCCAAGCTACTCAATACTGCCCCTGCAGCCATAAAAAGTTATCCAACATATCATACTGAAACATGGTATCAAAAGTGGCTCGAAAACCACAAGTTTGTTATTTTTGTAGCTAAGTACAGTATAGGCGCAGCTACGTTCCATATGCGAACACACACCGTGTCCTACTCCTAGTTACAACACTGATCAACTCGTTGTTAGCTGGCTTCACTACTTACCTTGATGGCTGAAGGCAAAGAGATCTCTTGTTCTATCGCTATGGCAGCAAACATTCCGCCACCAAATCCCACGACTGTATATTTTTTACACACATTGAAACCCTACTTCCATTTATTTGTATGGGTACCATGACTCTCATGTTTGTGAGAGTCCCAACTTTCCATAGAGTGGTCATATTAGTTAGTGGGCTGAACCGTTCAGATGCTACAGATGTTTTTATGAGAAGGCCGAATTTGTCTCCAGTCTGACAAACAGCACTTTCCACTACAGATGCTGAAAGGCCACTATAGGCAGATATGCTAGATTGAGAAGCAGCCCATGCAAAAAAACTGGTATCTCTAGCTTAAACTGACAGATTTTGAAGGGCATTTCTTCATTATGTTCCTTAGATTGATGCTCCTTGCATCAATAGACTAGATACTACTGACCATGCGGACAGTATTTGAAAACTCATTGGTTATGTCTTGTTTTTAGACCCAAATTAATATACAAACAACACAGCATCAGCTTAGTTAATTTATTCATCAGGCACAGTTCTGGGGGTGTCCAACACCAGCGTCCTCCTGCTGGACCCCAGCTCTGACACACTCTACCTGGGAGCCAGAGGCTCCATCCTGGTCCTGCACACCTCCAACCTGAGGGAGGGAGGGACAGAGAGATGAGAGAGAGAGAGGGGGGGGTGGAGGGAGGGAGGGATGAAGGAAGAAGATACAGTGAGAGAGAGAGAGAGAGGTGGGGGGGGGAGACTTCTTCACTTGACTGAGTGTGTGTGTTTCTCTGTGCTGCATATTGATTTATTAACCAACCAGCAGAGAATCACGTGTGTATTTGCACCCCATTGGAAGACAGAAATAAGAGGGGAGCCAATCAGGGACAGCAGGGGTGGGGCCCCACCTGCTCTGAGAATCTGGTGATGAGTGACACCTGTCGGCCAATTTAAGTCAAGACGCCAACTTTGCTCTGTAACAGTACTGTGGACAGTACTGTACTACAGTACTGTGGAGCCAGCCAGTCAATCCTTAAATTGGGCGTGCAAAATTATTCAGCCCCTTTACTTTCAGTGCAGCAAACTCTCTCCAGAAGTTCAGTGGGGATCTCTGAATGATCCAATGTTGACCTAAATGACTAATGATGATAAATACAATCCACCTGTGTGTAATCAAGTCTCCGTATAAATGCACCTGCACTGTGATAGTCTCAGAGGTCCGTTAAAAGCGCAGAGAGCATCATGAAGAACAAGGAACACACCAGGCAGGTCCGAGATACTATTGTGAAGAAGTTTAAAGCCGGATTTGGATACAAAAAGATTTCCCAAGCTTTAAACATCCCAAGGAGCACTGTGCAAGTGATAATATTGAAATGGAAGGAGTATCAGACCACTGCAAATCTACCAAGACCTGGCCGTCCCTCTAAACTTTCAGCTCATACAAGGAGAAGACTGATCAGAGATGCAGCCAAGAGGCCCATGATCACTCTGGATAAACTGCAGAGATCTACAGCTGAGGTGGGAGACTCTGTCCATAGGACAACAATCAGTCGTATATTGCACAAATCTGGCCTTTATGGAAGAGTGGCAAGAAGAAAGCCAAGAAGAAAGTCCATAAAAAGTGTTGTTTAAATTTTGCCACAAGCCACCTGGGAGACACACCAAACATGTGGAAGAAGGTGCTCTGGTCAGATGAAACCAAAATTGAACTTTTTGGCAACAATGCAAAACGTTATGTTTGGCGTAAAAGCAACACAGCTCATCACCCTGAACACATCATCCCCACTGTCAAACATGGTGGTGGCAGCATCATGGTTTGGGCCTGCTTTTCTTCAGCAGGGACAGGGAAGATGGTTAAAATTGATGGGAAGATGGATGGAGCCAAATACAGGACCATTCTGGAAGAAAACCTGATGGAGTCTGCAAAAGACCTGAGACTGGGACTTAGATTTGTCTTCCAACAAGACAATGATCCAAAACATAAAGCAAAATCTACAATGGAATGGTTCAAAAATAAACATATCCAGGTGTTAGAATGGCCAAGTCAAGGTCCAGACCTGAATCCAATCGAGAATCTGTGGAAAGAACTGAAAACTGCTGTTCACAAATGCTCTCCATCCAACCTCACTGAGCTCGAGCTGTTTTGCAAGGAGGAATGGGAAAAAATGTCAGTCTCTCAATGTGCAAAACTGATAGAGACAACACCCCAAGCGACTTACAGCTGTAATCACAGCAAAAGGTGGCGCTACAAACTATTAACTTAAGGGGGCTGAATAATTTTGCACGCCCAATTTTTCAGTTTTTGATTTGTTAAAAAAGTTTGAAATATCCAATAAATGTCGTTCCACTTCATGATTGTGTCCCACTTGTTGTTGATTCTTCACAAAAAAATACAGTTTTATATCTTTATGTTTGAAGCCTGAAATGTGGCAAAAGGTCGCAAAGTTCAAGGGGGCCGAATACCTTCGCAAGGCACTGTAAGTGCTTTAAAGTCTGATACACAGGTTAATACACACATCTTAATAATAACTATTTCTGGTAGTCAGAATGAGGTTTGTATGTAACATCCACAAATAAACCAATTAACGCATTACAATAGAAACTATGGTCACTCAACATTTTATTGTATTTATTTTTGTAAGAAGCGTGAGAATAGGAAGCTGAGCTGGTTGAATTACATCCTCTTTAGGGACAATGACTCAATGTTCATTTTCTTAATTAATAATTGGCTTCTTAAACATTTTGCAATTCAGGTTACTCTTGGCTATTTTGGTGCTCTGTAGTTTGTTCACAACATCACACCAAAGTGTTGGATCATCTTCTTTCTTGAGTACTTCAGTAACGTTGAACACTTCATAGGGTGGAATCAACACCTCCTCTTCTTTTGTCCCCATTTTGGGGAAGGACTTCAGGTAAGCGCCAAAACACGTCTCTATCTCAAAGCAGGACTTGTCTCCAAATTCAGAATTGTCCTTGTTAAGAGAGCTGGAGGCAAAGTAGCCAAATCTAATAGTTTTGTTAACTTTACCCACAAACTTCCTTTTGGTTCTTCTGTATGTGATGTGACAAGATTGTTTTTTTTTCAGGAGGCGAATGGCGTCAGTCAGGAGGAAATGCAGGGAGTGGAACTGGAAGGAGGTTGTGTACTCATATCTATTGGTCCGGACTGCTTGGTTGAACTCTGAGTGTATTGAAGGATGACCTGTTGTGTAAGCACAGATAGCCTTGATATGATTATGTGAAAGTTTGTTGCCAACATTGTACTCAGACTTGTCCTTTCGGAATCGTTCCTTCACATTTTTTGCACACCTTTCGGCCCACTTCCAGGCATTTTTGAAGGGCTCTTTGTTTTCATGTACAAGATATTCCTTCTGCACCTTGTTGTACATTTGTTCAGTGCAGCCGTTATACATGTCGTCAACAGAGTCAGGGACCATGTCTAAGGGTATGCTGGAATTGAGACCAGGCTGATGGAGATGAACCTTCAGAGAATACGGAGGAGAATACAGTTTTATATATATTATTATTATATATTTTTTACTGTAATAATCTTGTTCTCATCTTAAAAGTAGCAAGACTATATGCTGAAAGTACCATCTTGGAGACCAAGTCTTACCATCTTCGAGTCCACACCCAGAGTCCAAACATGGAAGATACACAGCACAGCAAAGGTTAGGATGTTGTCTCTCCCCATGACTTCAACAGCACCTGTAGTAAAACAACATGTACAGGAAACAAATACCAATCATCATAACAGTACCCAACATGATACAACATAGCTTTGATGTTTTTCACATTTTAAAACCAATTGCAAAAGCACCATATATGAGCTGATAGTAAACATACTGGCAATCATTATATTCGTTATAGATATTATTAATGATATTATTCACTTCTAAAAATTGCCAGGACTTTTTGGAAACCCACCATTTAATAAAGGCTTTATTGTGAAGTAAAACTACTGTCAATCAAGTCTCATTCAATAATTGTTGTTTTGGCAATTTCCTGTATTACCAATTGAGGAGAGTTACAAACCACACACCAGTCAGAGTTATACTTAAACTTCATCTTTAATAATAATAAAGCTTTTGCAATAGCATTTGACTCTCAACAATTCACTATCTCTAATGAAAAGTTGAGAGTGTCAACATAATGGCAACTGAGATATTTTATAGCAAAGATACACCCCTCTCAACTTACATGACCAACCACAGATCTTAGGAAAACTTCACAAAGGGCCTTTTACTCGAGAAAGGAGTATCCCATAGCCAGATAGCATTAGCTATATATTATCATCCAGTTTGGTCTCTAAGACGAGGTTCTAATCCCGTTCCTGGTACTTTATAGTACCAAAACATTACCTCATCCAAGGCATAACTCAATTGTCAACTCTAGATACTCCCATCTCAAGTAACCCCCCCCCCCCCCCGCCTTGACCCCACTCCTGGACAAGCTCACTGAGGGGAGTGACTTGGCAACAGACATTGTGGAGACAAGTAATTGGTTCCCTGTTAATCACACCATCCCTTCACATGGTTTAACAGATACATTCACATATGAAGACAATGTTCCATCCTGTTCTCTTCCCTTTCTGATATTCTGCATAGCACCAGAGACATACTAAAGAAAAACCTGACCTCTCCCCTCTCTGGGCCCCAAATGACTTTTCCTTAGCTGAGAAGGGAAAAGTGCAACTGCCAACAGTATATTCCAAAAGGAGACATTCTCATGACAAGTATCTCACATAAGCATATTATGTAAATAAAACGTCTTATTTATCAACGTTACCCAACTAATTCTGATTCATCCTCCACATTGTCTTGCTACTTTTTTTCCAATTGACCGCAGAATGACAACAGATATATGCAAACTCTATAGAGAACGGAAGGAAACCGTTCAGGGATTTCACAATGAGGTCAATGGTGACTTTAGAACAGTTAAAGACTGTAATGCCTGTGATAGTAGAAAACTGAGCATGGATCAACAACATTGTACTCACTCCACAACACTTACCTAAATGACAGATGGAGAACGAAGCCTGTACAGAATACAATGTTGCAAAACATGCCACCTGTTTGCAATAAGACACAAAAGTAAAACTGCTAAAGAAATGGCAATTAAATTAATTATATCCTGAATACAAAGCGTTATATAAGGGGGAAAATCCAACAGAACAAATCACTGAGTATTATATTTTCAAGCATGGTGATGGTTGCATCATGTTATGGGTATAATTGTCATTGACAAGGACCAGGGAGTTTTTTCGGGGGGAATAAAGCTAAGCACAAGAAAAATCCTAGAGTAAAATCTTGTTCAGTCTGCTTTCCACCAGACACAGAGAAATACATTCACCTTTCAGCAGGAAATAGCCTGAAACACAAGGCCAAATGTACATTGGAGTTGCTTAACAAGACGACATTGAATGTTCTTGAGTGGTCTAGTTACAGTTTTGACTAAATTGTCTTGAAAATATATGGCAAGACTAGAAAATGACTATCTAGCAATGATCAACAACCAACTTGATTGAGCTTTAAGAATACAAAAACATGCAAATGTTGTACAATGCAGGTAGGCAAAGTTCCTAACTTACCCAGAAAGACTCACAGCTGTAATTGTTGTCAAAATTGATTCTATCATGTATTGACTCAGGGGGTTGAATACTTATCTAATCAAGATATATTTGTTTTATTTTTCATTAACTTTTCACAAATGTAAAATAATTTCTTCCACTTTGACACCTAGTCAAAACTAGGGGCGGCAGGGTAACCTAGTGGTTAGAGTGCTGGACTAGTTGCAAGCTCAAACCCCCGAGCTGACAAGGTACAAATCTGTCCTTCTGCCCCTGAACAGGCAGTTAACCCACTGTTCCTAGGCTGTCATTGTAAATAAGAATTTGTTCTTAACTGACTTGCTTAGTTAAATAAAGGTAAAAATATATATATTTTGTGTAAATCTTTGACAAAAAAATGACATTTAAATCCATTTTATTCCCGCTTTGTAACACAACTAAATATTAAGTAAGTATTTAGTTAGTATTTAACTAAGTATTTAATTAGTACTACTGATATAAACTCTATAGAGAAATAATGAATACTACTACTGACAATGCTATATATCATACCACCACTGTTGATGTAACAAATTATAAGATTATAATGATCTGATAGTTCAACTTACCAGACTGGAGCACGATTGAGGTTGTTTTGTATTGATCAGCTTCAGGACTTGTGTTTGCAGCTTTTCTGCAAAGGTCTACTTATACCTGGTCAGACATCTGACTAATACAAGCCCACACAACCACACACATTGTTCCCACACAGAAGTACCAGATCCTACGGTCACACGGTCACAGGCTCTCAGGTTGTGTGAGTAACTGGTAATGACGTCACAGTTCCAGCGATTTCTCAGTGATACGATTTAATGTAAAAAGTTTGTGAAAGAACCAACCCACTGGTTGAATAAATGTTGTTTCCACGTCATTTCAATGAAATTAGGTTGAACCAGCGTGGAATGGATGTTGAATTGACGTCTGTGCCCATTGGGAAGTATCCTAATATGAATGGAATAGAAAATATTGTCTATTGAACACTTCATAGGGGGCAAATCAGCACCTCCTTCTCATGCGGCAGCTGAGAGTACCCCCCCAGTGGGGTACCAAGGTAGGTGGTGACCTCAAAACAGGAGCAGGAGTTCCAAGGTATTTAAGGTATTTAGAGGTGATTTGCTTGTCTAAAGAGCTGTCCAAATCACATTGTAGTATTTCAGACACCATAGAAAGCCTCTGGTTCCTCGGGAAGGTTTGGAAATGCTTCATGTTCTTGTTCAGAATTCCTAAGGCCTTGGTCAGAAGGTACAGGGAATGGTACTTAAATATTGTGTTGTTGCTCTTATTTTGAGTACGAGTGGCTTCGTTGAATGACTTGTAAATGTTGGATGTTGCATTCACACACAGCTGGATTGTCAGGGAATACTTTTTAGTTCAGTTCTGGTTTGTAATGTAATGTCAATGTAAAATGCACATATAATCAACAGTGTAATGTTTGGATTCAGTCTAGTCAGGTGACCTGTTGTGTCCTCACCTTTAGTTTGGTCATTGTTCCATAGTCTCCCAACTGTTCCCTTTTAAGTGCTACCATGGTTATGCATATATCTTCTGCAAGAAACACTTCAATTAAGCCCTATCCATATAGGTAAATTCCCATGAGTGTAAGTGGTTAATGGTATTACATTTTTTTTTAAATATTTCATAAAATATTTCACATTTGGTCAAATGTGGAATGATACCAGTCATCCGTCAATCATGATCTCTTTCCCCACTAACAGGTATCTTTTTCTAGTATTTTCCCACTCAGAACCCACACTAAAGTTTGAGGCCCTCTTGAAGGTGTGACACAGTCATCATCAGACTGAGTTTAGTGTAAACACCAACCACAACACAAACAACCTGACAAAGATAAATGTCATTAAGTTAGCCAGATGTAACTATGCAGGTGTCAGTATTGCTGTAATAGACATTTATGATCATGTCCATCTCTTAGAGATATTGTGTTTTATAGTAGTGGTTGGTACTGCCACAAAAAAAAGTTTCCCAGTTGCATCTGGGAAACTAAATGACATGTATCTTTGTCAGGTTGTTTGTGTTGTGGTTTGCACCATACTCAGTCTGATGATGACTCTGTCACACCCTCAAGAGGGCCTCAAACGTTAGCGTGGGTTTTGAGTGGTCAAGTCACTCTGAACTTCAGTGCTCACTAATGTGTAGACAACTTCACGTCAGTCTTTTTTTTGTGGCAGTACCAAGTATCCTAATTTGAATAGAACAGGACAGAATAGAATAAAATAGAACATCTTTATTGTCCATTAACATATTTTATGAATATATCCCATTTGGTAAACATGGATTGATAAAAATAATTGTATGCTTATGGATGTGTAGCTAGCTACAGTATGTAGTCGATCTGTGTATGGACCTTGGTATGAACATTAGTTCAGAACCTATCTATGAACCTCAGCTATCATAGTTGTTGTATTGACTTCAAGTCTGAAAGGCATTAATGAAGCCTATGGATTGAGTAGAATATAATGACATTTATGTTCCAAGGATGAAAGTCCTATATTCATGTAGTGTAGTTATTACCACTCATGAGATCCCCACATTGTAGCCTGTACATTGAACATATTCACTGATCATGTACTCATCCTTGGAAAATAAAGGTGCGGTTCAGATATGAATCTCTGTGAGACATTATTTTTCAGTCATATTCAATACCAGATGTATCAAACTCCATTATTTGAATGATGCTGTGTCTGCAACAATGTATTACAATTATACACTTCAATAGTTTTTACCACTCCTGCTCCTGGGACATCAATGATTACACATTGTAACTATACAATAGACTATAAACATGTAAAGGCTGATTTGTAATTCATATATACAGCAATACACCTATGCTTATCCAACTCCCTTCATCTACAGTCATCTGAGGACACAGGATAGTATTCCAATGAGATACTTAATTTCCACCAGTGGAGAATGTGTACCGCTTTATTCAAATGTCATGATACAGGTGTTATAAATAGATAATACATGCATTATAAATATTATAATTGTAATAGTATGTTCTAAATACAAGTTCAATCTGTACTTCAATGCACATATGGTGTTTATTACAACAAAGAGGAAGAAAGAGGAGGTAGAGGTGTAGAAGACAGAAAAGGTAAAACAGAGGAACAGGGAAGACAGCATATGATTAATGAATTACAGTGTTACACTAATATTCTATCAGTTCATCACAATTACAAAGTGTCTCTAGCGGTGTCTCCTAACCAGCCTTGGGCTCCAAGTCGGCCCGAAGGTTATCTTAAGAGTGGGTGAGGTGGCAATGACGGGACTGGCTTCCTCTCTCACATCAAAACATACCTGCTGACGAGAGACAGATAGATAGAGAGAGAGAGCATTGATTAAGCTTAGTGTTTTTTATTCTAACACCGGTCACCATAATCATCTGGAGGTGAAATACAAAACTACCTTGGATCATTAACTCTGGGACTACTACATCTCTATCTGTATGTCAATGTAAAGCATATCCTTTAATAATACTTCCTGCATAATATAGGGATAATATCCCTTATAACAAATCATGATAACATTGGATAGATAGATACATGTGCACGTGTAGCATGTGACAATAGCAGGGTCATATCAAGGATAGCATCACAAATGAATACATAAATACCACTTGAGGTTTGATGATAACTTGATCATTTGAATCAGCTGCCCACTGCACTGAGGCTAGGTAACACGGTCACCACCAATAAATCCATGATTATCGAAAACTTCAACAAGCATTTCTCAACGGCCGGCCATGCCTTCCTCCTGGCTACTCCAACCTCGGCCAACAACCTCGCCCCGCCCCCCCCGCAGCTACTCGCCCAAGCCTCTCCAGCTTCTCCTTTACCCAAATCCAGATAGCAGATGTTCTGAAAGAGCTGCAAAACCTGGACCCGTACAAATCAGCTGGGCTTGACAATCTGGACCCTCTATTTCTGAAACTATCCGCCGCCATTGTCGCAACCCCTATTACCAGCCTGTTCAACCTCTCTTTCATATCGTCTGAGATCCCCAAGGATTGGAAAGCTGCCGCAGTCATCCCCCTCTTAAAAGGGGGAGACACCCTGGACCCAAACTGTTACAGACCTATATCCATCCTGCCCTGCCTATCTAAGGTCTTCGAAAGCCAAGTCAACAAACAGGTCACTGACCATCTCGAATCCCACCGTACCTTCTCCGCTGTGCAATCTGGTTTCCGAGCCGGTCAAGGGGGCACCTCAGCCACGCTCAAGGTATTAAACGATATCATAACCGCCATCGATAAAAGACAGTACTGTGCAGCCGTCTTCATCGACCTTGCCAAGGCTTTCGACTCTGTCAATCACCATATTCTTATCGGCAGACTCAGTAGCCTCGGTTTTTCTGATGACTGCCTTGCCTGGTTCACCAACTACTTTGCAGACAGAGTTCAGTGTGTCAAATCGAAGGGCATGCTGTCCGGTCCTCTGGCAGTCTCTATGGGGGTGCCACAGGGTTCAATTCTCGGGCCGACTCTTTTCTCTGTATATATCAATGATGTTGCTCTTGCTGCGGGCGATTCCCTGATCCACCTCTACGCAGACGACACCATTCTGTATACTTCCGGGCCCGTCCTTGGACACTGTGCTATCTAACCTCCAAACGAGCTTCAATGCCATACAACACTCCTTCCGTGGCCTCCAACTGCTCTTAAACGCTAGTAAAACCAAATGCATGCTTTTCAACCGTTCGCTGCCTGCACCCGCACGCCCGACTAGCATCACCACCCTGGATGGTTCCGACCTAGAATATGTGGACATCTATAAGTACCTAGGTGTCTGGCTAGACTGTAAACTCTCCTTCCAGACTCATATCAAACATCTCCAATCTAAAATAAAATCTAGAGTCGGCTTTCTATTCCGCAACAAAGCCTCCTTCACTCACATCGCCAAACTGACTATCCTACCGATCCTCGACTTCGGCGATGTCATCTACAAAATAGCTTCCAACACTCTACTCAGCAAACTGGATGCAGTTTATCACAGTGCCATCCGTTTTGTTACTAAAGCACCTTATACCACCCACCACTGCGACCTGTATGCTCTAGTCGGCTGGCCCTCGCTACATGTTCGTCGCCAGACCCACTGGCTCCAGTTCATCTACAAGTCCATGCTAGGTAAAGCTCTGCCTTATCTCAGTTCACTGGTTACGATGGCAACACCCACCCGTAGCACGCGCTCCAGCAGGTGTATCTCACTGATCATCCCTAAAGCCAACACCTCATTTGGCCGCCTTTCGTTCCAGTTCTCTGCTGCCTGTGACTGGAACGAATTGCAAAAATCGCTGAAGTTGGAGACTTTTATCTCCCTCACCAATTTCAAACATCTGCTATAGGAGCAGCTAACCTATCGCTGCAGCTGTACATAGTCTATCGGTAAATAGCCCACCCAATTTTACCTACCTCATCCCCATACTGTTTTTATTTATGTACTTTCTGCTCTTTGCACACCAATATCTCTACCTGTTCATGACCATCTGATCATTTATCACTCCAGTGTTAATCTGCAAAATTGTAATTATTCGCCTACCTCCTCATGCCTTTTGCACACAATGTATATAGACTCTCTTTTTTTCTACTGTGTTGTTGATTTGTTAATTGTTTACTCCATGTGTAACTCTGTGTTGTCTGTTCACACTGCTATGCTTTATCTTGGCCAGGTCGCAGTTGCAAATGAGAACTTGTTCTCAACTAGCCTACCTGGTTAAATAAAGGTGAAATAAAATTAAATTTAAAAAGTGCTAAAAAAAAACAAAAAATAGACTACACAAAAGTACTTGATCTATCCAAAATAGCCTACTCTCTCACTTTGACAGCTGGGCCTGTTATCCTTTCACCCTCCTCCAAAAAATCCAAATGTTTGCCATTATCAAGAGTGGCACTGGGGCTAAAACAATATCCATTGTGTTGGAGGACTGCACCTAAAATGGCTGGAGACTCATAACTAATCGAAGAGCATGTATTTATATGTCCTGACCAAAAGAGGAGGAGTGAGTGGTAGGGTTCAATTGACGTTGGAGCACAGCAATATTCTCAGAAGACATGGGGCATGGGATGTCAGGAACAATGACCCCATTGTCACAGTGTATCCAGATTCCAGGTTATCCTCCTGATAAAGCAGGTACTCCAGATGCTGAATCTGAAATGCTCAAAATAAACAAATCTGTATTAGTGATGATATATTTGGCAGCAACAGGGGCTTGATAGTCCAGTGAAAATGGCTGAGTGTTTATGTGGTGTAAATCTGTAGTAAGCATGTGAAAAACATGTGCATAAGACAAGTACCAAACACCTTTATAGAAGAAGTGCAAGCAGATGAGCAAATGTGGCTATATACAGTAGAATACATTATATAGTGAATCCTGCAAAATGGCACATGTAAATCAAGGAAAAAACACACTACCCTCCCAAAAGCAGAATAAAATGTTAGACAACCCACCAGTCCCCCCCCCCCTCCACACACAAACATTTCTAACTGTTCCTAACAGGTATCTTTTGTGATCTTTCACCCCTCAGAAACCCCCTGCTAACAAGTTTGAGGCCCTCTTGAAGGTGTGAGACAGACAGTCATCAGGTTGAGTTTGGTGTAAACCACAACACACAAATAACCTAACAAGATAAGATAATGTAATTTAGTTCCCAATGTAACTTTGCATGTGCCATTACTGTATTAGATATTCATTATCATGTCCATCTTTTAGGTAAACACATTGTTTATATTAGTGTCAAAGACACTGTTTAGTGTCAAAGTGGATAGACGGTAGGTGTATGATTGTTCACTGCCTCCCTGTGACTTCTGTTTTCTCTGTTAGTCAACACATGGCTGCTGAAAGGGTTCTTGATAACTGGGCCCCGCCCCCCATCTAACCCCTGTCATAACATTATCCGTGTTCCAGGTTGAGTTTCATTGCAAACACCTACCAGACCTCAAAACTCTTGGATAGGTGTTTTAACATAGTTTAGGGTTAGGATAAGGGTAAAGTTAGGGTTATGGCTATTGTTAGTTAGTAGATAGTTAGTTGAAATGTTACTGAAGCCTCGGTCCATTTGCACTTTGAAGCCAGACACAGAGCCATGTATTTAGCTTGCTAATGTTATCGCTACATAACAGACTAGCTAGCTTTATTCCTACCTTGCTAGCCATGGCATTGGCTATATGATGTAGCTAGCTAGCTAGCTTTCAATACGACCTGGCCAGTTAAAAATTCCTGCTCTCTCGTTAGCTCAATCACAAATAAATGAATGATCCAGCTATGATGCTAATTCATGCCATGTCGCTACAACAGTGTTGCTTGTCCATGTGCAAGCTAACAGAAACAGCTAATACGAGCTAGCTAAACGTGGTATCAGCATCCAGCAGTGATCATCTGGTGGTTGCATGGTAACAACGTCACCAGCACAATTTTTAATCGAGCTGGCACCAGTTGTGAAACTGGGCTGCACTGGCCGGGTTTCCCTCGACCCAGCTCCATTAGAGAATTCCATTCAAGCCAGCTCGAATTGACCCTAATTTGGCCCTAAAGGGGCCCGAGTGGCGCCAGTGGTCTAAGACACGCATCTCAGTGCAAGAGACATTAAAGGCCAGTGGAATCGACTGGACTATACGGAAAAAGAGTTACAAATGATATTACACAGAGATTACAATGTTTACAGATTTTTTTTTGCACTTTCACAATGATTTTTCACAACACTATGTCTGATCCACTGTTGTTGTAAC